>NW_012109164.1:119327-214751 GCF_000951045.1 Mandrillus leucophaeus
GGGACAAAGTCTCACTCTGTCACCCAGGCTACAGTGCAGTGGCATGATCACAGCTCACTGCAGCCTCGAACTCCTGGGCTCAGGTGATCCTACCTAGAGGAAATTACATTATTAATGCTAATTACAGGTAAGGAAGCCCAAACACAGATTGTTAAGGAATGTTCATGAAATCAACAGCTTCTCAGAAGCAGGGCTGAGATCTGGGCCCAAGTTTACCCAGCTCCAAAGCCAATGTTTTCATCCACTTGCCTCTACAAGCTCTCCTCCACCACCTACCTATCATAGCACCGTCCCATCAAGGACCTTTAAGATCAGAATACGTGGATCTGTAGACATGAACCCATTTTTGCCCCTGTTGAACTTTTACAAAACTGGTAGTTTTGGTTTCTCAGTTACCACTAGAATTAAGTCAGAGGGACCACAATTTTTTTTTTTTAGACAGAGTCTCACTCTGTCACTCAGGCTGGAGTGCACTGATGCGATCTCGGCTCGCTGCAAACTCTGCCTCCCGGGTTCAAGTGATTCTCTTGCCTCAGCCTCCCGAGTAGCTGGGATTACAGGTGCACCTGGCTAATTTTTGTATTTTTAGTAGAGACAGGGTTTCGCCATGTTGGCCAGGTTGGTCCCAAACTCCTGACCTCAAGTGATCCACCTGCCTCGGCCTCCCAAAGTGCTGGGTGTAGGCGTGAGTCACCATGCCCGGCCCAAAAATTTTCAAAACTACACATTTGATGTATCTGAATCACAAGCCTAAAGATGCAGTGTTTTATACTCATGGTTGTGATCCTATGGTTGATTCTGTAATTGTTATGTACTTAAAGCAAGAAAGGATATCATTAAAATGTCATACGGCGTAAGACTTTAAAAGCATCTCTTCAATTATATATAATTGACCCTCTGCTGACTTTCTTAACAAGATTTTTAAAAATCCAGATTCAAGTAAATATTGAAAAGAATGTCATTTTAATTTCTTTGTCTGGCCATCCCACCCTAACAAAAGACTGTGACCTTCCTCTGCTACCCTGAAAAATCTAAGGTTTTTTATTCTTACTAAGGAAGTAGTGTTTCCTTACGTTAGAAAAAAATACAGGAAGATTACCTACCTCAGAAAAGAACTCGTCCATAAAAGCCGTGTTGTCGATAGCAATCTCAACCTCATCAGTATCATCATCCTGTGTCAACTGCTTCTGCAAAAGGCAAAACAGAGCAGAGTGAGACTAAAAACACAATAAATGGCTAACATTACTGAAAGCTCATGAAGTACCAGGAGCTATATTAACCATCTTACACATAATTTCCTTTAAAACTCATAACAGCTCTATGATGTATCAAACTCTGGTGTCTCAACATCTGAAATTAAATCCTAGCTCTACCAATTGCTGTTTTGTTTTTGTTTTTGTTTTTTCAGGGGGTGAGGGGGAGAAAGGGAGGAACTGGCAAGTTACCTATCTTGCTGTGCCTACGTTTCCTTATCTGTTAAATGCTGATAACAACACTACCTGCTTCATAGGATTGTGTAAGGAATAAAACAGATAATGAATATAAGATGCTTTTGCATGGTGCCTGGTACACTGTAAGTTCAACACATGTTAGGTCTTGTTGCTGTTGGTGGTGGTGGTAGTTACCGTAACTCACTACAGTTGAGGAACCTAAAACTTAGGGAGGTTAGGTAACTTGGCAAAAACCACACAGCTAAAACATGGCAACAGAGTCGAACTCATCTTTTGGATCTGAACCCCAGGGTTGCTAAACCCTTCTCCACACTGTTCAAACAGGTTCCAGACACAATTCCTACAAAGCATAAGCTTTCAATCTTCACGTTAGGAGTAAAGATTTTCCTGTTTTCAGAAACCACCTATCACAAAGGAAACAATGCTATGTCACTCCCTGTCAGAAGCTCCTGTTTATAAGAAAGAGGAAGCTCTCCCCCGGCCCCCAGCCACCTCTGGGGACCTAAGCTTTCTCAATCTCATTCAACTTCCTTTGTAAAAATTCACAAAATGGTAATCTAAAGGAAGTGATTCCATTCCCACCCAGCATAAGGGCCTGAGCTGTTTCTACATTCCTCTCCAGTGTTCTTCCCAGACAGCTGCTGCACAGCACATTAATCTCTGATTTCTAAGCACAGAGAACTGACTGTTGTGAAAGGTGGAGGTGAGGCAGGAGATGAATCCCCCATACCTGCTTCTTCACAACTTTCAGCAGCCTCTGACCCTCTAAGTCCAAGATATATCACTCTCAAGCGCTCAGAACTCCATGGGCAATCAATGCTACCTGGAGCCTCTTTCCTTCACCCACTACCATCCCCCTGAATCCACGGCAGAAGTTGTTACCGGGAAATCCTATGGTTATTGGGGATTCTCCAGCCATATGAAGAGTCTCTTGATCGGCTCCCCCAGCATCTCATTCTCTGGCTGGTCTGCAACAATCAGCACTCCCAGCTTAATAGCCACATTCAAGGGAGTTGAATTTGAGGGCACTGCTACCACCTCCCCAATCATCTTCCCGAAATTCAGAACTGACCATGTGCCTCTGCTACATAACATCATCCAATGACAGCTCAACTCCTAGAATTTGAAGTCCCAGTGCCTAACAGAGCACTTGGGGCCCTTTAAGATCCAGCTCCACTCATACTTCTCCTTCTATGATGCACACTCTAGACCAAGCAAGCACTCGGACACACCATTTCCTGGACACACCATTCTTTCAGATCACTCTATCACACGAGGTGTCCTCCTGAAAGGCATTGGTCCAACTGACCAAAATTTCCCTAGCCCTTAAAATTCAGCTCAGACAACCTCCCTATGCCTGACCTGGGCATGGCTCCCGCATGCAAAAGTTAAAACCTCCCTAAGCTCCCACGGCACTTTGCACAAACTTTCGACACCAACTATCACAGCCCTTTACTCACCCCTTTACTCACCTGTCTTTCCACACCAACTACAAACTCCTGGAGATTCTGTTACAGTAGATACTTTGGGGTTTTCCGTATGGGCGGGGGAGGGGCAAGTTTATGGAGGAGGACTCACTCTGCTGACCAGGCTGGAATGCAGTGGCGCAATTACAGCTCACCCCACCTTCAACCTCCTGGGCCCAAGTGATCCTCCTGCCTCAGCCTCCCAAATAGCTAGGACTGCAGGCATGCACCATCAGGCCCGGCTAAATTTTTTTATTTTTTTGTAGGGACGGGGGTCTCACTAAGTTCCCCAAGCTGGTCTCAAAATCCTGGTCTCAAGTAATCCACCCGCTTCAGCTTCCCAAAGTGCTGGGATTATAGCTGTGAGCCACTGCACCCAGCCAGAGTGGATACTTACATGTGTGTCTGTGTCTGCTCGCAACACCTTCATCTGTGGAGCAACCCCTCACGCCCTCCACATGATTTGGGGGAGGCGATCAACCATGACCCAAGCTCCCTGAGGAATCTGAATTGTGACAGGAGTCTGAAGTGAATGGGCCCGAGTCAGTCGATGGCCGC
This sequence comes from Mandrillus leucophaeus, assembly GCF_000951045.1. NCBI lineage: Eukaryota > Metazoa > Chordata > Mammalia > Primates > Cercopithecidae > Mandrillus > Mandrillus leucophaeus. The sequence goes on from NW_012109164.1 coordinate 122,803, forward strand.
CCCCAGAGATGTCAGTGAAATTCCCAGAGCTGCCCTTGTTCCCATGCTTCCCACAACATCCCTTGGCTTTGGGCAGGTTCTACAGAACTTCCCTAGTCTTCTTTCAATGAGTTCAACAGTATCCTCCTAACATGTCTTTTTAAGTTCATTTAGCCAGACTTGGGTTTTGTCACTTGCAATTAAAACTGAGCACTGTGCCTGTCATTAATTCATTTATTCCACATTTCCTGAGTGCTCACCCTGCACCAGGCATATAATAGAAATTTAACCAATTTTAGCTGAATAAATAACTAGCTTCCACAGAAACTGGCAGCCAGGATTCACCATCAGTTTCTAAAGTTTGAGACAAAATGTTCCCTTCATCAAGTATCACCAACTCTCAGGCCCCTCAGCAACCTCTAGAGAGTTCCAGCTCCCACGAAGTTCAATGTAACCCAGTCTTCCTCTAGGAGAGTGAGTTAATAAGCTTTTTGGGGAGTATCCTTTCTTCAGAATCATCTAGAGAATGACTGAGGGGACAGACCTCAAGTATACCCATACACACACTCCCCACACACACACACCCTATACATACACACACTCCATGCATACACCCGCCCACCCACACTCCACATACACACACCCTACACATGAACACACACCCTACACACATACACTCCACACATATACTCACCCACATACACTCCACATACACACCCTATACACGTACATTCCACACATACACCCATACCCCTTCATATACCCTTCATACACACACAGTACACACACAAACCCCTTACACACATACCCTATACACACATGCTACACACATACACACACTCCACACATACACCCACACCCATTCCATACACACACACCCTACACACACTCCACACATACACCCACACCGATTCCACATACACACCCTACACACACTCCACACACACACCCACACCCATTCCACATACACACACACCCTACACACACACACTCCACACATACACCCACACCCACACTCACACACACTCATAACCCTCCCACACACATCTACAAGCTCCCACACACACACCCACACCCACAACCCACTACACACATACACCCACACTCCAACACACCCCCTCCACACGTACACCCACACACCCTCCCCCCACACACACAAACACACACACACATACACATGTATACCCTACAAGACATCAATTCAGTCTTCAAACACATGTGTTAAGGAAATGGGAAGAGGCTACCATCATGGGATGGGTTAAAGGAAGTTTCCAGTAGCTGGGAACAACTGTGACCTGGAGCACGAGAGGTAGACACCAATCACTCCATCATGACATAAGTTCTCGAGACCCCCTAGTATCCGTACAGGGATTCCCCACATCCACAATGGCTACTTCTTGGCTTTGAGCAGATCTAGCCAGGCAGCCTGGTGGCCTTCAGTGAGAATCTGTGAAATGGGCAAAGGGAAACCTAGGTCCAAAACCTGCTGTTACCAATTACTGGCTGGGATGCCTCAGTCAAGTCCCGAACCTCTCGGAGTTTCTAACCTGTAAGTAGTAATACCCCTACACACCTTATGACCTTTATGAGGACCGAAAGAGATCACATATGGAAAGCACAACACCAGGCATATATCAGCACCTAACCCCACTGCCCCACTGAAAAGATGTGGGTGTACATGAGCAGAATCCCCTGTGAGTCATCACTGTCCGCATCCATCCTCATCCTCATCCTCCTCCTCTTCCACAGGAAGTTCTCAAACTAAAGGCTAAGTCAGTAAGATCGGCTCCATGGCAACATAATGGCCAGCGCGCTATACCACAGTCCATCGCATGCTACTGACTGAACATTAAACAGATGGTTTAACCCCTCTGAACCTCAAAAATATGGAATCAACCTAAGTATCCGTCAATGGATGATTGGATAAAGAAATATGATTGATTGATAGATAGATAGATAGATAGATAGATAGATAGACAGACAGATAGATAGAGGTAGACAGACAGACAGATATGGCAGGGGAGTAGATGACAAGAAATTACTTAATGGATACAATGTATAATATTTGGATGATGGATACACTAAAAGCCCAGACCTCACTACTATGCAATATAGCCATGTAACAAAACCACACTGCTACCTCCCCTTAAAGTTACACACATGTAACACACCTCTGAGCCTCAATCTCCTCATCTATATAATAGGAATAATAGAGTATTTTTAGACCTTGCTTGAGTAGCAGACCCTATACCACTGCAACAGCCTCCTGCCCATCCCCACCTCCATTATCTCTCCGGTCCAATCCCGTTACATCCCTGTTTCCCAATACATGATGGTTCCCTATTAATTACTGTGCAAAAGTCCTCAGCCTGTCTGTCACAACCCTCTGGAAGCTGACCGTATTTATGCGTTTAGCTATATTCCCACTCTTCTCCCCCAGGCACTTTCTGTTCATCAATTTGATCTCCTCACTGTCTTCTGCACACATCCCATTGCTTCCTGCTCCTGGGCTTTCTTAATACCACGCCCTCTCATTCTTAACCACCACCAACAGTCATATTAGCACTATGTCCCCTTATTCCCAACCACAACCAATATTCATATACTCCTCTGCTATCCAAATCCAACTCTCAAGGTCCAGCTCAGGTTCCACTTCTGCCACCAAACTTGCCCCACTTCATGTTTAACAAATAGTTTTATGAGTTGCCATCTCAACTTCAAGCTCAATTTTAACCAACTTGAGGTCAGGGATATTATCTCGTAAGTGCTACTAGTAGCTCCTGCACACCTGACACAGGGCGGGGCACATAGAAAGCTGAAGTTGGTATCAACTGCCTGAATCTGCCTGTCACATGCGATGTGACTGCATGCCTACCAGCACTGCCAAAACGTACTCTTTGGTTTTACTGCAACAGAGAGAATCCCTGCAAAATCCACCTCCCTTCCCTGCCTCCTCCTTCTATAAAAAATATATGCTACCTGCCAGGGATGCTGTGAGAATTCAATATAATATTTTAAAGTTCCCTATGGAATGTAGAGAACACAGTAAGAACTCAAGAAAGCAACCATATATAAGATCTAGCCAAGTCAACTTCTGTATAGCTTTGACCTGGATATGAGTATCTTTAGATACAGGACTTTCAGAGCTGAATGCAATGTTAAAGATTTTACCATCAAATCCCCTCATTTAGAAAAGGAAAAACGTTGAGGTTGCATTCTGGGCCCCTAAATTCTTCTTATTTTCTGTTCAGAGAGGAGGTCTGGACAGAAACCGGGGGCAAACCAAGGCCCAAGACGAAATAATGAGTTACTGACACAGAAAGGAATAGAACCCAGGTTTCTGGATTTCCATTTTCCCATGCAGAGTTTTTCCCACTGTAGCATGCCACTTCCAAAAATATAAAATAACAACAACAAAGTTTGGTCCAGATCAGAAAATTCAAGGAAGAGGCCATCATCGCATGTTATCTGGAGTCACATGAAACTGCAGCTACCAGCAGACTTCCCTACAGAGCAAGCTCAACCAATCCCAGGGCAAGGGCTCCTGCCCCTCTGACACACATGTGCTGTCTTGCAGATCTAGAGGCATCAGAATCCAAGGGCAAGGAAAGCACACAATGCTCTTATCTTCAGCCCACATGACTGAGCCAAGAAGAGAACTTCAGCATCTTTATCAAAGAATCAACGTATGTGGTAATAGGAACATTATAGGAGCTGCAATATCAGCCACAATAAAAAACATACAAGTAAACCACAAGCCCAGCCATCCACTTCCTCCCCTCCCCAACCTCCAGATGCCTCTCGCCCCAGGAGATGAGAGATATCACCAATGACTTAGGCAACACAACTCCAACCTGGGATCTATTTCCCCCGACCCTACCCCTCAAGTGTGCCCACAAATCCAGAAAGGACAGCCAGAGGTATGACCTCCTCTCTGGACAGAAAGTAGAAAGAGTTCAGGGGCCCAGAATGCAACCTCAAGCAACTGAACTGCAATTCCTGTCGCTCAGGGCTGTGTCTTTGTCTCAACGGCCTTCTCTATCATTGTTAGTCTATCTGACCACAGGTTCCTCTCTTCGTTAGTTCACATAATTTATAAAAATATCTGCAACCCATAGAGCCCCTAGTAGGTGCTAGGTGGCCACAAGACACTAACTGCTTTGTGTACACCATGTCAATGAATCCCATCTGCAGTATGTAGTTGAGAACGTGCAGGTCAGAGAAGGTATAAGTTATTCAAGGTCTCCCAGCTACTGATTTGCCGAAACAGGGCTCAAGCTTAAGTCATCTCTCCTAAGCCCTTCTTATCGCACTGCACGCTGCTCAGGGCAGCCTGTCACTGAGAGCAGCTGGGGCCCAGAAGCTAAGCAGCCCAACCCTGCAGAAAGCATCCTGGGCTGAGAGAGAGGAGCTGTGGCCCTTTGGGGACAACTACTGTTTCCATTAGGCCTTTCTCATCAATTAAGGAGGGGCCTGGCTTTCCAGTGCAGATTTGTGGAAACCCAGGATACTTCACATGTGCCTCAGAAACCCCACTCAGGGTACTCAGGGAGTGGGGAGCCAATGGGGGGGCATAGCCATCCTGAGCCTCACCCCCTCTTCAATCTGCAGAGCTTTACTTTTATCTGCTTTATACACTGGGATTGAATAAAGATTTCATTTTAAGAAAGAGTCCTCCTGTCACCAAAGAAAGAAAAAAGTTGGAAAAATCATAGAAATAGATGAACAAGTGCTTTCTAAAAACAAAGAGTCTGTCCCTCCTTTCCACGTTAAAACACGTCTGCAACATCAGTTTAAATCATCAGTATCTCCTTAAGAATTTTTACAAATCACAGTCGCAAGGCAGAATGAGACAAAGAAAAAGGAAGTCATCCCAGATGAAGAGCACACTGTTCACCAGCTCTGATTCTCTTCCTGCCACAGGTGCCAGACCCCAGGGAGACAAAAGGGTCCCAGGACAAGGCAGAAAGCCCAAGAGCCCCCAGGAAAGTTTCTGGGTCAAAGAAATAACAGAGGGGAAAGGGTATATATGGTCCTTAACTTCCCACAGTGGGGCATTAAAGGTTTGTGGGCCGGTGGGGCAGCACCCCTCCTGGCACAACCAAGCGAGTACAAATTCTTGCACCTTCTCTTCTCCAAATTTAAACAATTATTTGCCCTGGAGACACAGATGCTTCTTTATAAATCCAGATTATCTCCCAATAAATTTAACTCAAAGAGACAATGACACACCTGGATTTTTTGTTGTTGTGTTTTTTTGTTTGTTTGTTTGCTTGAGACACAGCCTTGTTCTATATCCCAGGGTGGAGTACAGTGGTGCAATCTCGGTTCACTGCAGCCTCCGCCTCCTGTGTTCAAGTGATTCTCCTGCCTCAGCCTCCCAAATAGCTGGGATTACAGGCGCACACCACCACACCCAGCTAATTTTTCTATTTTTAGTAGAGACGGGGTTTCATCATGTTGCTCAGGTTGGTCTTGGACTCCTGACCTCAGGTGATCCATCCACCTCGGTCTCCCAAAGTGCTAGGATTACAGGCATGAGCCACCACACCCAGCCTGACACCTGGTTTTTCTTGTCCTTGCTACCCACTTCTCCCAACTGCCTCCTTCCAGATAAGGGTCTGGGGACTCCTAAAGACAACCACCACCACTTACAAAGATTACACAGACACACACACACACACACACACACATGCACACACTGCCCAACATCTGGTTTTCCAGTCCCTCTTCTTTCAAGAGCCAGAAATTCTGAGTGTAGGTTCTCAACAGGCACCCCATGCTGTTTCCTATGTAAAGAGTCAAATGACTCTTCTCCAGTGCCCAGTTCTCTCACTAAGCTGTGCTTTCTCTTCCAGCGAAACCTTCTCAGAGGGCACACTTCCCCTTTTCACTTAATTCCATCTTCCCCAACACACTCATCAGATGAAAAGAGGAAATCGACAGATAATGATATCCTAAGTGAGCCTCACACTTTTACTTTGAAGAAAGCTCTAGCAGAACAACTTGAGGAAAGAATTAGCCCTATTTGAAAGATGAAGACATTGCAGAATAAATCCTATCAGTGAGCCCAAGGCCAGTGAGCCAGTGGACGACTGGACAAGAGTCAAGGTCCCTGAGGACCCCACTCCACTCAGTGTGCCCTAACAATAATAATAATAGATAATGTGTGCGTGTGTTGTTGCAGGCACTTTTGTGGTTTCAAATATATTAATTCTCCCATTAACCCTATGAGAGACAAATATTACTTTTCCCATTTTCAGATGAGACAACTGCTTAACTAAACAATTCATCCAAAATGATTCAGCTAATAAATGACTTCATTAGGACTCCTCAAGTCTGTGGAAGCCCAGGGCTCCTGCTGTTCCCCACTACACGCACTTGAAGGCACCCTCCCTACTCAGGCTCAGTGAACACCCTCTCGCTCATTTCAGGGGATGCCACAACATCCATAAAACTAAGGTGGATTAACCTATATGCATGAGTGAAAAAGATACCAGTGTATATAATCCAACCTCTACAGAGATATGGAGCTGAAAACCTGGCTCTACCATTTAATAGCTATATGGTCTTAAACAGGTTACTTAACCGCTCTGTGCCTCAGTTTCTTCATTTGTGACATGACAAGAATAATCTGCTCATAGAATTGCTGCAAGGATTAAATCAGTACTACACGTGACATGTTTAGAGCCATGCTAGGCACATATTAAACGCCCTAGATCATGCCATCTAAAGCAGAAAATTGGACCTTGTTTTTGCTAAGAGTTTCTGTCAAAGATGCAGTTCTAATGCCAATTCTTAGACAGTGACACTAGATGTCTCAGGAGAGAATTTCATGTATTCATTGGCATTTACCTCATGTGCTTTAAATCTGTCATTTTTCTACTATATGCTTTTAAAGAAACAGAGCTCCCTCTCAATTCTTCTTCCACTACTTCTCCCAAATTTTGATATTTACCACTCTTGTGATCATTCATTTCTTTTTCTTTTTCTCTCTTTTTTTTTTTTTTTTGAGACGGAGTTTCACTCTTGTTGCCCAGACTGGAGTGCAATGGCTCAATCTCGGCTCAACGCAACCTCTACCTCCTGGGTTCAAGTGATTCTCCTGCCTCAGCCTCCTGAGTAGCTGGGATTACAGGCATGCACCACCATGCCTGGCTAATTTTGTATTTTTAGTAGAGACGGGGTTTCTGCCATGTTGGCCAAGATGGTCACGAAATCCCAACCTCAGGTGATCCACCCGCCTCAGCCTCCCAAAGTGCTGGGATTACAGGCACGAGCCACCGCACTAGTAGAACAACTAGTGATCATTTGTTTCTAAATAGTTTGTCATTTCTACTTTATCTTTAGCCCAAGAGTTATTTAGTAAGGCATTCTTATATTTCCAAAATGGATTCGCCTGGGGAAGACAATTATTGTATTAATTTCTAATTATATGACTGTTAGGAAATGGCCTATATGACTTTCAGTCTGTGACATTTGGCATTTTCTTTGTGTCTTAATACATGGTATTTCTTAATCTCCTATGTGTGTTTCAAAAGAACTTGCATTCTGTTTGTCGGATACAAAAATCATTGAAGTCCAATCCTCACATGCCATCCTACCTGCTTTTGCTTCTCCAGACCTGAGGTGGGTCTAGAGAAGGATAAAAAGTCCCAAGAAAATAAGAAGAGGGGGAAAAGGCCCTCTAGGTAGACGTTATGTATACTAACAAGGAATCTGTGGCTAGGAAGGTTAATTCATCCAGAATCACATAGTTAATAAGGAACACAGCCAAGATTAGAAACCTGGGTGGTCTAATCCAATGTTCACTCCTTCATTAACTCAGAGAGGCATCTCAGGGTCTCATCACCCATCAGCACAGCCACAATGTTCCATGCAAAGTAACAGATTCATTTGTTCATCCACTCAGCCAGCAGTATTTATTGCGCATCTAACATCTGCCAAGCAACAGTCCATGAGATACAATACCACATGACACGTGAGGACGGTGCTTAGCCCAAGGAATTATACACCCAAGAGAAGACGCAGTGCCCAACCTTGCCTGAATTCAAGGTCGAGCCTGGGGAAGATGGAAGCTTATTTGAGAATGTTGGCAGAAGTGACTCCTTGGATAAATTTTGAGGAATGAGTAGATTTACCCAAACGAAACCTACAAGAAGGCCACTCAGAGTGAGAAGATCAGACCTTCCTGTTTTCTCTCTCATCCCAGGAGCCATTCAAGGAGATTCAAAGAAAGCCTTCTTCTTCCTCCTGGAGATTTCAGGTGTCCTTTAGATCCTTCCTCCTCTACCCCACACTTCTTCCCTCTCTGACTTCCTTTCCCTTCCCCTGTCTCCTGTCCTGGCCTCTGGACACCACCACGGCATTCAGTTCTCAAGGACACAGGAAGAAGAAAGGAACTAATACTGTCTTACTCCATCCTCAGCCTTCTCCCCAACCCCTCCTTTCAGCCTCTGTCCCACAAGCTTCCTCCCCTTCATGGTCATTCTAGAATACTTAAATAACAGTGACAACACATAACCTTCATTGAACACTCAACATGTGCTGAGTGAGGATCCTTCTAAGATGTGTGCTTTCTATTGCCCATGATAGTTAACCCCTAGGCCAGTCTTCTGGGGATATTGCCCATCTTACAGCTGAGAAAACTACTGCGTAAAGACACCAAGTGACCTGCCCAAGATCCTGTGGACAGTGGGCACCTGAGCTAGGAGGGGTGCCTGGGCAGCTGGCTGCCGGGCCTTTGTCCTCAGCCATCTGGAGTGTTGCCTCTTAACGGCTGCTCCACTACCACCCCAGCTGTAGCAAGTAGCACCGGCCACAGGAAATGTGCTTCCAGAGTACTAGAAAACAGATGCTGGAGCCCTGCCGACAAGGTCACAAAAAAACAAGAAGAGACTAAGCAATTGTCAGATGGGCCAGAGGAAGCTAAGGAGACGTGACAACCGAACGCAATGTGGTGTCCTGGATCGCATCCTAGAACAGAAAGAGGACATTAGTGGAAAAACTAGTGAAATCCAAATGAAGTCTGGAGTTCGGTGAATAGTAACGTACCAATATAAGTCTCTTAGTTTTGCTAAGTGTACACTGTAGTATAAAATGTGACCAAGTGAGGGAACCAGGAGAGGACTAGACAGGAACTCTTTGTATTATCTTTGCAACTTTTCTGTAAATCTAAAAGTAGGCTAAAATTTAAAAATTTATTAAAAAAAAAAAAATCTTGATGCCACAGACAGCTGAACACACCCAGACAGTATTTGCTACACTAATCTCTTTAGGTGGGGGTTGAATTTCACACAGTTTCCAGGTGGAGACTGGGGAAAGTTGCCATGGAAATGGTCCAATGCCAAAAAGCAGGCTGCCCTGAGAGAGGAGATGGTGTGGGGGCAGTTGCAGAGGGGCCTAACATAAAGGTGGCTGGAGGTTAAGGCCCCTCAGGGACTACAGAATCTGCGGGCAAATACATTTACAGAATATCCCCATTCATCGGGGGGACAGTTTGGTTTACAGCTTTACAGGCTTTGGGCTGGGAAGGTACAAGAGAGAATGAGACACACGTGATCTCTGCTCTCCCAGAGCACAAGAACTAACACAGTCAATGGTATCTGCAATTGCAACACCATGTGGCTATTTGTATATACCACCAAAAATAAAGTTTGTGGGGTCCAAGGAAAGGCATGGTCAGTGCTGTCAGCCTGGGAAGCTAGATGACACTGCAACTGAGACTTTGGAGATATGTAGGATTTTGCCAGGAGAAAAATGGTGTAGCTAAGTTTTCACCACGGTAGCCACATCTTTGCCTTCATTGTCTTTCTAAATGAGGGGCAACCTTCCATGTCATCTTGGGCTAGGTGTTTTACGAGCCTTGGAACTCCATCCTTGGGGATGTACCTGTAAGGTCTGGCTTCATTAGCAAACATATGGGTTCCCTCAGTAAATGTTCCACTTCAGGTAGGTAAAGGTTCACCAGCCCACAGGGAATGGAGCAAGAAAAATAAGTCATAATAATGAGTAAAGGATGTTTAAGGGTCAAGCTGTTGTTGATTATAAGAGACAAATGTTTAATACATGCCTACCATGCAGAGTGCTAGGCACTGGGGCTTCAGAGGACTATAACTGAACTACTGTTGCATCAGGGGCATATAGTGCAGTTAGGGAGACGATCAAATACAGTGTAAGGTGATATGAAGAAGCAAAACACACATGTTCAACTCTTGAGCCCACCACTTCCCAAATGGGGATCTCAGTCAAACCTGAGCCTCAATTCCTTCACTTGTAAAGTGAGAATAATATCCCAATTCCTTTGCTTGTAAAATGAGAATAATACAAAAACCCACTTTGCCTTGCAGGGTTGAGAGAATTAGAGACAAGGTATGTAAGGTATGTAGCACAAGTCTGTCCAATAGCAGCTGCTCAATAAATGATCATTGTTATTGTACTTGATAGGGTGACAAGAAGTACTAGAAACATTGACCTTAAAGACAAAAGAACCTAGAAGATAAAGTGTCCAACTTATAAAAAGCAGTGGACAGTGGTTTCAAACCCACTCCATGGTAACCAAAAAAAACAGAGACAAAACAAAACAAAAAACACAACCCACTTCAAAGCAACATGTACCCCATGAGAGCTGCAAGAATGGAGGACAGTATTCTAGGTTGCAGTTAGAGAACACGACTACCTATAAAGAATGAGTTTTGGAAGATGGGTAGAAATTCTGACAAAAGGCAGGGAGGAAGCTTTGGAGGAGAGAGAGGACAGCATGAACAAGTGTCCCTCCCTTAGCTCCTGCCAATTCCCCCTACTTCCCCCACACTCACAGGAATAAAAATAAAATTAATCCCCTTCTCTCATCCAAGCATTTTCTGGCCTCTGGCTGATGGGGCTGTAATCCCCACTCAATCCCCATCACTCTCAGCTCTGCTTCCCGTCTGCTCACAGACAAACAGCTCTTCCAGAGAATGAATCCTCCCAGGTACAGAGAAGAGGGGAGGCAGGAATCCTGACTTCTGTGAAATTTTATGACTAGAGAAGGACAGAAACTCAGTGAAGTGCAGATTGGCATGTTAAGGTTCAGTTATGATCCAAAGCACCTGGCACATAAAAGTGGCTCAATAAATATTTATTAACAAATTAAGCTTTAAAGGGGAAGTGCACAGCTCCATGTTTCTGATGGGGTTACAATGTTATCCTAAGGAACTATGATTCCACAAAGATCCCGGAGCTTCCAGTGGGGAAGGAGGCCAACAACAGCCATTTAGGAAGCAGAAAGACACAGACAGAGTAAAAAGTCAGTCTGGCCTTTAGAGCCCCGGGTGGTTGATTTCATTACTGTGTCCCTATTAGTGCTGGTCTTTGAAGGGTCATTCCATCCACATCATTTCTAGTCCTCTATAGATCAGTCTCTAAGGGGGCCCAAAGGCTTCAGCCTCTATTCCACACATCACTGGCTTCTTCATTACCATCATCTCCCTTTGATTACTGTTGGTCGTCTTGTCATGTACTACATGTCTTTGTTTTCCCTATGTGATCATTTACCCTTTGACACTAGGACTTTGTCAATCCTGCCTACACCTGATGCTGGGCACACAGAGGTCACAAAGCTCTGATCATGGTGGTCAGCAGGTACTACACACATGCGACTCTGCCGATGCTCCCTTGAGTTTTTTATGTGCTTGATGGTTTATACACCAATGGGAGAGTGATTAAGACAATCGAAGATCCTTGCCTTTCTTGTTAAGCCTCAATTTACTCACTTGTAGAATGAGACTAATAGAAAAAACCACTCTGCTTTGCAGGGTTGAGAGGATTAGATACAAGGTACCTTTACATATCTGGTACATAAAGTACCTTACGTACCTCCAACCACCTTTACATATCTGAAAAGGTCAGATTGGGCTGGAAGAAGCAGCTGAGCTCAATCATTACTTCGTCTTGGGAAACCACCCAAAGCCTCATGCCCATCTCCCATCTTCCAAAGACTGGCCAACAGGGTCTTCCCGTAGTTGCTTCTATCACAAGGATGATATCCTCATGTCTATTTCTTCTGCTTCTTCCTACCTGACCACGAACTTTCTCAGGGCCAGGAACATGCGTTTATCACCACTACACTCCAGCATCTAGTGCAAGGACTGGCACACAGTAGGTACTCAGTACTCAGCAAATGTTTACTGAATGAAAACAGGGCCATGCAAAAGATCACTAGAGCAGGAACTGTCTGGACTCAGCAGATTCAAAGTTCAGCTGCTGAGAAGTCAGAGAAAACCACGTCCTGGGATAGGCTAGGTAGAGGCACTGCACATTCCTGGCAAGCCTGTCCTCTGTCACTGAAGAAGCAGGCTGTTGAGGGAGCCCGCCAGGAAGAGCAGTGCAAGAGACCAGGTGAGTCAGGTCTTGTGACCATGGCCTCAGGAAGGGATGCCCTTCTCTGTGGACGCTGCTACCAGCAGACCAAGACAGAAAAACTCACAATAACAGTGGTGGGTGATTGTCGTGGATTACCTCATTTTACCCTCACAATGATCCTATGGGAAAAGAGTGATGATCCACTTTACAGGGGCAACTCTGAGGCCTCAGTCCCTATAGATTTCAAAGCCTTAGGACAGGCTCACAGACAATTAAGCATTTTATAAAACCACACATTCTTAAGGTTGGTGAAGGCCTTATATCTCCTAGTTCACCTCCCCTCCAAGAGATGCTCAAATTCCTACAACATTCAACCTCCCAACAAGCTTCTTGCCTCCTTCCCATGCTAGAAGGTGCACCAGCTACTCCATCCTTGGGCAGTTCTGTCTACTAAAAATGCTTTCTTACAGATTCCTCATTTCTACCCATCAACCCCATATGTTCTCCTTGTATCTACCCAGAGCAAAGCCAATCTCGGGCACAAAAGCCCTCCAGCTACCGGGAGGCAGTTACCACCTCCCCTCCTCAGGATTTAGAAAGAACACCACAGAAAGAGATTGCATAGGCTGCTCAATGTGCAATCTGTTTCATGAAGGTTGACAAATGCTTCTAATTGATGACGGAAATCAGAGGGAGAAGATGCATATCTTGTTTCAGTGAGGGTGATCCCTGGGAGTCTGGCTGGGGAAAGGGAATAAGAGAAGGTGAACTGACATCAAAATCCACATAAACTTTAACAGTCTTCACAGAAAAAGCTATAGTAACACCAGAAGGGACTTCTGAGATCAATTAAATTCCTCGTTGTACAAAGGAGGAATTGAGAAGCAGAGAAGTTAAGCGACCCAAAGACAGACAGTGATCAGAGTCTTGGAACCTGCCACCTGTGTCCCTTTGTCCCGCGCTGCCATGCATCTGCTCCAATACGCTACAGAAGCCACCCTGTGATTTCAGAACAATCCTCCCATAATAACACCATCATCTCCAGTCTCGCTTTCACCACATCCCCAAGAGGGAAGGGGAGGAAACCTATCATTAATTCCATTTTACAGAGGGTAACCATGAGGCACCGAGGAGAGGCAAAGAGACTTGCTCAGGGTTCCCAGGCAAATTAAATTTATTCTTGGAACTGAAAGCTCAGTTAAGACTCTTTGCTCATCGTTGACAATGAGCTACTGAAAGGGGCCATGGAGTATCTTCCTCTGGAAATGGATTTCCTAACAAATGGAAGAGTCTGCTGTTCAGTTTTGTACTTTTTTATGGTTGCTGAATGTGCCGACACAGAGAGATCTTCAAATTCGTACTCTTCTTTTCCTTCTGCCTCCCCAACCAGCGTGCTTCAAGGGAAGGAGCACCGTGGAGAGTGTCAGGAGCCTGGGTTCCTCTCCTGGTGGTGCCCTGCCTGGTTCTGTGTCCTGGGGCATCCCTCCTACCCCGTGAGTACCAGTTTCCCCATCTATAAAACAGGGGCAATAAACTCTGCCCCATCCGTAACCTGGACGCTGTGAGGCTCAGATGACTAAGCACAAGACTGAGGCAGGGAGGCCACTCCCACAATAGGCAACTGTCCCTTTGCTTCTCTCATTTCCCCACCTCCCTGCCTCCTCTACAGCCCTGCTACCCAGAACAGGTGAAACAGACATGAAGGTCTCATCCACGCAAGGGAGGGAAAGGATAAACTCTTGTAACATCATCCCAACAGTCCCTGACATCTGCATTTTCCATAGAGCACTCACAGTTATTAGCATATTTCACCATTTATTAAGTCCCCCGTGCCATGCACCATAAAAGTGTTCTTATGCAAGTTCTGCTGCTTTTCCACCTCACAACTACCCATTTTACAAATGACAAAACTTAGGCTGGGAGTTTAAGGGATTGCCAGTAAGCAGTGGGGCCAGGAGGCAACCCCAGTTCTAATCCAGTCCAGTGCTTCCCAAACTGTAATGTGCCCGTGAATCACCTGGGGAAATGGATGAATAATTAGATTCTGATTCTGCGAGGCTAGACTGCGGCCTAAGCTGCTATACTTGTAACACGCTCCAAAGTACATGGACTAAATAAACTCCTGAGTATCAAGGGCGAGATTTTAATTCTATTAAGATAGAACCTGTGCCACTGAATCTTCAAGGCTTAGCACTGGACCTCCCCCATAGAATACACTCAATAATTATGTACTGAGTGAGTCAATGAGTATCTGGCTTAAAAACCCATGCGTTAACCCTTCTCTGTATCAAGTTCCATTGTATCATCAGATCCTCCCAACAAATTCCTTGGGTATGATCACTCCCATTTGACAGACAAGGAAACAGAGACTTAGAGTAAGTAGCCTAAGGCTTTACAGCTTTTGCACAGCCAAGGCTGGAGGCAGTCTATCTTCAGATCCTTGGACCTAACCACAGCTGTTCCAAAAGATGCGGCGGCGGAGGGGGAATAATGACATGTGGGGATAATAATTACAGACCACCGGTTGGAGAGCAGCTGACACATCCCAGCATGTGACCGGCTCACAGCTCCAGAGGTCACCAGGGAGCTCAGAGCTGCTCTCTGGAGGAAGGGGCAGCCAGGCCTGGAGCCCCTCAGGAGGCAAACAGGAAAGGGAGGAGGCTGGTCCTGGGCACAGTGCCAGGCAGCAGTGGGCAGGTGATGATGGGACCCCTGACCTCACGGTGAGCCCTGCCAGGCCCCAAGCACCCTCTTCGGGAACCAGCTCTGGACAGACACTGTCCAGCTTGCGGGGTGGGAGGGTTAGAGGCGTTCAGGAAAATCTTTGCCTAACGATGAATCACCCGGCACATGACCCCGCAGGGGAGGGTAGGGGAGGGTGAGGAACCGGCGCTGGAAGCGGTGGGGGATTGGGGAGGGCAAACCTCGGGCTCTGGCCCCCTCCAGCCTCGACTTGGGGAGCAAAGGGAAGCCCCTCTCCTACGCAGCACCCCTCCTGGCAGCCCCCCGCCTGCAGCGAAACTCACGGCCTTCAGCTGCTCCAGCCGGTCCTTCATCCTGGAGCCCAGGCGCCCGGAGGCAGGTAGCGCGTCCCAGGTGAGCGCGTCCCAGGTGAGCTGCCGGAAGCGGCGGCCGGGCCCGCCGGGGCGAAGGAGCTGGAGGCGCAGGCGGCGGCGGGCGGTGGCCGCTAGCTAGGAGGAGCGTCCGAGGCCACGGGAGGCTCCGCCGCGCCGCCCCCTCCGCCCCCACCGGCGCCGCGCGCTCCAAATCCGGCTCCCGGGCCCGCGCCGGCGCAGCGCTGATCCGCCCGGGACCCGCCCCTACCTGGCCGCGCCCAGCGCTCCTTCTTAAAGGGCCCGTGTCCCGCGACCGCCCGGCCGCCCGGAGCGTCTGCAAACACCCCTTCCCTAACCAGAGAGCCCTCCAGACACGCGTGGAGTCCGGGGAGAGGCCCCTGCACCGGCGGATCCTGCCGCAGGGCCGAGGGAGAGCAAGAGCGACTGTCCGGCTGCGGTCATTGGCTGTCTGTGCCGGGCTCCTCGCTAGGATCCAGTTCTTAGCCGACTCGTTGCTAGGCGGGGACAAGCTCCCGAAAACAAATAAGCCAATGTGATGTGGGCTACATTGGGTGGCAGTCGAGTGTTCTAAAAATATCCTGCCAGGGGAAAGGCATTCCGAGTAGCGGGATCCCGCGCAGCCTCAGGGCTGCTGGCACTGAAAGTGGGGGGATGGGGGAGGTGTCCAGAGGAAAGACCTGGAGATCTGGAGATACAGGACGGTCAGGGTGGTCCGAGAATTTGGATCTTTTGCTTGTTGGAAATCGGGACCGCTCCGAGAAACGTAAGCAGCTTGATGTTGTTAGTGCCAGTGAAGACACTTGGCACTCACAATTTGCATACGTTTGGGAAAGCATCGTTTCTCAAGAGGACCCCGTTCCCATGTCTGTAAATCAGAGATGATACCCACTTCGTAGTTTGCTGTGAAGCCTGTGAGCGAGAGGGGCTTTAAAATACACAGCTTTGCACTGGAGCGCTCCCCCTCCTCGCTGCCTGCGCGGTGTGCAGGTAGTTCCCAGGCGGCTTCTGCTTCCGAAAAGCAGAACGTCCCTTTATCTCGTCTTCTCCCCGCCTCTCCCTCTTCTCCCTACCCAATTTGTCTTCTTGGGAACAAATGATACATTTATCAGAGTGGAGCTCCACAAACGGGACTGGAGACCCCAAGATTTAATTCTGAAGAATAGGATCTGCTCTGTGCTTTCAGGTTAAAAGACTGTAAATATCTTTGTAATTCTAGCAGTACTTTGCCCTCTTATGCCATCTGAATGCGTGCTCCCTGCTGACCTCATCGGCTCCCATAAAGATACGGTGCGTATGGCAGAGGTCGAGCTTTGAGCCGGCCCAGCGGGTCTCGGCCCTAGTCCTTTCTCGCGTCCCGCACACTTCCTTCTGCCGGCTGTGCTCGCAGGGCAGGGTGGCCCCGCCTTAGTAGCGGGAGGGCTTCCGCGCCCCCTGGTGGTCATACTAGGAAAGGCGAGTAGATCAGAAATACTGTCCCACCTCCTTCCCCTAACACATTTTTGGGGAATTTGGGGGGGTTGTTTGTTTTTTAGACAGAGTCTCGTTCTGTTGCCCAAGTTGAGTGCAGTGGCGCGATCACGGCTCTCCGCAGTCTCGATCCCCTGGGCCCAAGCCATCCTCCCATCTCAGCCTCCCAAGTAGCTGGGATTACAGGCGTGCGCCACTACACCTGGCTAATTTTTGTGGGTTTTTTTGTAGAGATGGGGTTTCGCCATGTTGCCCAGGCTGGTCTGGAACTCCTGTACTCAAGCGATCTGCCCGCCTCGGCCTCTTGAAGTGCTGGGATTACAGGCGTGCGCCACTGTACCCTGCCCCTTAACACATTTTTGTTAGTGGGGATAGGTAGGTCCCCGCGCTTCAGGAAAATAGAGTCTTCTGAGAGAAGCTGAGATATGAACAACCCTTCACGTTAGGAATCTGAAAAGGACCATTGGGGTCTGGAGTAAGAAATTTTTCTTTCTACAGCAGGAATCAAGGGTGGCCTGTCAGCCTCTGCTCAGAGGTTTCCTGTTACAGGATACTTGTTTTGAAAAGAGTAAAATCATGACTCCCCTACAAATACAAAATGTACACACATCAAAGACTTTAATGAATTAAAGGAAGAGACCAGTAAAGGGCTAGCCCTGTCCAGGGGAAAACACAAACAGTACACACATATATAGGCAATCAGGAATGCTGAAACGAACATGTTAATAAATGCACAACTGGCCGGGTGCGGTGGCTCACGCCTGTAATCCCAGCACTGTGGGAGGCTGAGGCAGGCCGATCACTTGAAGTTAGGAGTTCGAGACCAGCCTGGCCAACACCACAAAACCTCATCTCTACTAAAAATACAAAAAATTAGCCGGGTGTGATAGCTCGCGCCTATAAATCCCAGCTACTCGGGAGGCTGACGCAGAAGAATCTCTGGAACCTGGGAAGCAAAGGTTGCAGTGAACTGAGATCACACCACTGCGCTCCAGCCTGGACAACAGCAAAATTCTGTCTTGAAAAAAATTTTTTAATAAAAATAAATAAATAAATAATGCAGAACTGGCCTCCGAGTGCTGGGAGAGCAATTGCACTTCTACCAGGCAAAATGCATTTGCATCTCTATGGACAAGCATCATCGGCATGCCTATGAATTTTCTGCAACTTACCAAATTGGAAAATTGCTGCAAGATTTTATAAGGCACAAATCATTTAAAAATCAGGTAATCCAGAAAGGTGCTTTAGATCAGGCCTAGTATGCCATAGGATACCCAATAATTTTTGGAGTTTTTGCCATTTTAACTTTTTTAGTTTTTCCAGACATTCCCAAGGTGGCATCTTCCATAGTTACACAGTTTCAACTGTGTTAAAAGTTCTTTGTCGGCTTGAGTAACATAGTGAGACCCCATTTCTACAAAATATACACAAATTGAGCCGAGTGCAGTGACTCATGCCTGTAGTCCTAGCACTTTGGAAGGCCCAGGCGGGTGGATCACCCAAGGTCAGGAGTTCAAGACCAGCCTGGTCAACATGGCAAAACCCAGTCTCTACTAAAAATACAAAAATTAGCCAGGCCTGGTGGTGGGTGCCTGTAATTCCAGCTACTCGGGAGGCTGAGGCAGGAGAATTGCTTCAATCTGGTGCAGGGTAGGGGAGCAGAGACTGCAGTGAGCAGAGATCGCACCACTTCACTCCAGCCTGGGTGAAAGGGCAAGACTCTATCTCAAACAAACAAACAAAAATTGGCTGGCTCCAGTGGCTCACACCTGCACTTTGGGAGGCCAAGAAGGGTGGATCACTTGAGCCCAGGAGTCAAGACCAGCCTGGTCAAAATAGTGAGACCCCCATCTCTACAAAAGAAAAATTTTTTAATTAGCCAGGTAGGCCAGGCACGGCGGCTCACGCCTGTAATCCCAGCACTTTGGGAGGCCGAGGCAGGTGGATCATGAGGTCAGGATATCGAGACCATCCTGGCCAACATGGTGAAACCCTGTCTCTACTAAAAATACAAAAATTAGCTGGGCGTGGTGGTGTGTGCTTGTGGTGGTGTGTGCTTGTAATCCCAGCTACTTGGGAGGCTGAGGCAGGAGAATTGCTTGAACCCGGGAGGCAAAGGTTGCAATGAGGTGAGATCGCGCCACTACATTCCAGCCTGGCGACAGAGCAAGACTCCGTCTCAAAAAAATAAAAAAAATAAAAATAAAATAAAATAATTAGCCAGGTATAGTGGTGCACACATGTAGTCCCCAGCTACTCCGCAGGTTGAGGTGCAGGATTGCTTGAGCCCAGAATTTCGAGGCGACAGTGAGCTATGATCACGCCACTGCACTCCAGGCTGGCTGACAGAGAGAGACCTGTCTCAAAAAAAAAAAAATTAAAATTAAAAGTATATGTATTCCTTTAAAAAGAGTAACAGGGTATTCATAATGAAGCACAGGTAAAGGGCAATTGGATAATTGTGGCTTTAAACTCCTGTAATTAAAGAAATAAGCCATCTAATGTGAGTATTTCCTCATTTGAATGTTTGAATAGCCATACTGAATTTTACTGCACTTTTATAACTTTGTTTTGTTCTGATATCTCATGATCACTCAGGGAGGGAGTCAGGGTAGATATTACTATCCCCATGTTATTACAAATTAAATTAAGTGCAGAGAAATAAGATGATTTCCCCAAATTCACATAGCATGCTGATAGACACGCTGCAAAAGGCAGTGGTTGCCTGCCTAGGCTGTGGAGCCAAACTGCCCAGGTCAATTCTCAGTTCTATCACTAACGGTTGTGTGACCTTCGGCAATTGATTTAATGCCCGTGTGCCTCAATGTCCTTATCCGTAAGCAAAGATAATAATAATGCCCATCTCAGCCGGGCGTGGTGGCTCACACCTGTAATCCCAGCACTTTGGGAGGCCAAGGCAGGTGGATCACTTGAGGCCAGGAGCTCAAGACCAGCCTGTCCAACATGTGAAACCCTGTCTCTACTAAAAATACAAAAATTAGCCAAGCATGGTGGTTCATGCCTGTAATCCCAGCTACTGGGCGGCCAAGGCATGAGAATTGCTTGAATCTGGGAAGAGGAGGTTGCAGTGAGCCAAGATTGCACCACTGCACTATAGCCTGGGTGACAGAGCGATACTCTGTCTCAAAAAACTAATAATAATAAATAATAACAATAATAGTACCCATCTCATGGACTTTTGTGAAGATAAGTGAGTTATATATATGAGAATTGTTAATTCCCTAATTCAATCACTTTAAAAAGTCTGCTAACCAATTATAACTGCACTGCTTTCTCAGAGAGCATGGGGAACTGAGAAATGCCTGGAATATTTCATTCACAGATACAATAATAACCATTGGTATTCAGAGTCAGCATTTTCCAACGTAAGTTCAGCATTCTCCAACATAATGCAGCATTTATCAACATAAGTTCAACAACACAACCCATTTCAAGACATCCTCCAAGGGAAAAAGAGTTTGGAAAACATGGTAAAATACATCCCTCAGCTTAGGGAATCATGACTGCACGTTTGCATCTTACAGGCTCTGAGTAAACCTATGGTAAAATACTAACTTCACTTTGATCAGCACAGTATTCATCACACTTATTTGGCCATATAGCGTTTATTTCATGGAAACCCCTGTTATCCAGAGAGCTAGAGTCCTACAGACAATACTGACCCAGTAGAATATTGCCATAGAAGATAGGAAGGGTAGCAAATATCTATGAATAAACCAAAAAAGATTCTTCTGGTTCTTTTCTGGTAAAGAGGGCAAAATTCCAATTCTATAGAATATGGATTATGTTTTTTGTTTTTTGGGCTTGTGACACTCTTTCAGAAAAATAGAACTTATAGCACCCTTTTCATACTTTTCCAGATAAGGAAACAGAGACCAAGGGAGACGATTTCCTGTTCTTGCATCTTCCAGTTTCCTCCTTCAGAAGTGCCCTTCCTGCTCCTCTTTGCACAGCTCAAGAGCTGGAAACCTGTCAGGGTGCAGCTCAAATACCACCTTCCCCCATCAGACTCGCCTTGATTCCCTTCACTGTCCTTTCTCTGAAATTTCATAGTCTTATATCACGTGGACCTTGGTGTGACTGTGGTGTGAGTTCTTGAATCTTACTAAACCTTTAACTTCCTTCAAGACAGGTGCTGCTTCTTACTTTTCTGCTTCCTGATCCAATCACAAGTGGGAACATAGTACATAGTAGAGTTAAATAAAGAGTTGTTTACTAGCCGGGCGCGGTGGCTCAAGCCTGTAATCCCAGCACTTTGGGAGGCCGAGACGGGCGGATCACGAGGTCAGGAGATCGAGACCATCCTGGCTAACACGGTGAAACCCCGTCTCTACTAAAAAATACAAAAAACTAGCCGGGCGAGGTGGCGGGCGTCTGTAGTCCCAGCTACTCGGGAGGCTGAGGCAGGAGAATGGCGTAAACCCGAGTGGTGGCGCTTGCAGTGAGCTGAGATCCGGCCACTGCACTCCAGCATGGACGACAGAGCGAGACTCCGTCTCAAAAAAAAAAAAAAAAGAGTTGTCTACTGTCTTTTGAGTATTGTTGAATAAATAAAT
This sequence comes from Mandrillus leucophaeus, assembly GCF_000951045.1. Taxonomy (NCBI): domain Eukaryota; kingdom Metazoa; phylum Chordata; class Mammalia; order Primates; family Cercopithecidae; genus Mandrillus; species Mandrillus leucophaeus. Next base: position 144,245 of record NW_012109164.1, read on the forward strand.
CACTGAATAGTCAATGGGTAAAAGAATAAATGAGCTTCCCAAACTCTACAAAAAACATCATAAGCCACGGATACACTGATAACCATTTGCTGGCGACAACTGACGGTGACAAAAATGACCATCATTCTACTCGGACTGCTCGGTCATGGTAATGAGTCCTTTCCACCCCCACTATCCAGTCAGTGGATAGTGACTGGATATCTTCACTTAATTAGCTTTGCTCTATTTTAATCCAGATTTGAACCATCACGCGCCGTCCCATACCCAAAGAGGCTCAAACAATAAAGCAGTTTTTACATATTATGCATACTTAGCCTGGTATAGACAGAAAAGGAGAACATGAGATATGTGTAAGAGAGACAAAGAGAAGGAAAGAGAAATGAGAAGGAGAAGGAGAAGGAGGAGAAGTGGGGAGGAGGAGGAAGAGGAGGGGGAGAAAGGAAGGGAGAAAGGGGAGGGGAATAAAAAGTCATGGGGAGAACATTTCAGAGACAGACTGATACAGAGTCAGAGATTTATATGGAGACCAATAAGCTCTGGTATAAAGGTAAGAAAAGAGGTCGGGTGTGGTGGCTCACACCTGTAATCCCAGCACTTTGGGAGGTCAAGGTGGGCAGATCAACCGAGGTCAGGAGTTTGAGACCAGCCTGGACAACATGGTGAAACCCCGTCTCTACTAAAAATACAAAAATTAGCCAGGTGTGGTGGTGTGGCACCTGTAGTCCCAGCTACTTGGGAGGCTGAGGTGGGAGAATGCTTGAACCTGGGGGACGGAGGCTGCAGTGAGCCAAGATTGCACCACTGCACTCCAGCCTGGGCAACACAGTAAGACTCTTAGCTCAAAAAAAAAGAAAAGAGAAGCTACCCAAACCCCAAACCTTCAGTATTTTCCCCATCTTTCCCCATCACCTTTCCCTGGAATAGAAATTAGGATGAAAGATTATTAATTAAAAAAAAAAGCACAAACTCAGTGGTCTCAGTTTCATTTGAATCCTATTCCTGGCTTAGCCCCTGCCCGCATGTGCACTGTTTGGACCCGCTGAGAACCTGAGAACAACATCTGGAGATAAATCCAACGTAGGGCAGATTTTATATGATGGTGAAGATGGCAATAACCACATTTACTGCCATATCTCCCTTTTTATTTATTTATTTTTTTTAGATGGAGTCTCGCTCTTGTTGTCCAGGCTGGAGTGCAGTGGCGCAATCTTGGCTCACTGCAACCTCTGCCTCCCCTGGGTTCAAGGGATTCTCCTGTCTCATCCTCCCAAGTAGCTGGGATTACAGGCACCCGCCACCACGCCAGGCTAATTTTTGTATTTTTAGTAGAAATGGGGTTTCACCAGGTTGGCCAGGCTGGTTTTGAACTCCTGACCTCAGGTGATCCACCCACCTCGACCTCCTAAAGTGCTGGGATTACAGGCATGAGCCACTGCGCCCCTTTAACAGTCACAAAGTATTTTCACTGAATATATATCTATTTATCCTCAGAAGTAACCCCAGAATTTAGATCCCACAGCTATTTTAATCTCTATTTTGGAGGTAAAGAACCTGAGGCTGGGAAATGGAAAACGATTTTTTAAAAATATAACTAAGAAGTAACAGTATAAAATACAATCAACTGTTGTCCCTTATCTTTCTGGCAGTATGCCATGTGTCTCCGCCCAGCGGTGTTGAAGAGCGGCATGTGTTTAGAGGAGCAGGACCCTCGTCATTGCTCTCTTCAAAGCATCCTTAAGTTCTCTGTTCCTCATGCTGTAGATCAAGGGGCACAGGGGTAATGAAGGTGTAAACCACAGATACTACCTGGCCCCTCTCAGGATAGTAGCTAGAGCTGGGACACAAGAAGATGAGGCTTGTACATCCATCCTGGAGGAGAACCACAGTCAGGTGGGAGGAAAGGTGGATAAGGCCTTGTGCCTCCCCTCTGCAAAGTGGATCTTCAGGATGGCAGCCATGATGCAGACATAGCAGAGAGTGATGAGCAGGAAGGGGATGGTGAGAATGGTCATGCTGACCACAGAGTGGCTTATGGACCCAGGTGTCTGCACAGGCCAGTCTCATGACAGGGAGGACATACACAGTAGAACTTTTCTTTGCTGCTGCATAAAAGGAGTTGGAAGATAAGCATGGTCAGCTGCACGGCTAAGAAGAACCCCAGCAGCAGAGACCCCCGGGCCAGCTGGACACACAGTCTCCAGCTCATAATGAGGCCGTAACGGAGAGGATGACAGATGGCCACAAACCAGTCAAAGGCCATGACGGCCAGCAGGATACAGTCAGCACTTCCCAGGACGATGAGGAAGAACATGTGGGCTCCACAGCCGGGCAGGGAAATGGGGTTTCTCCCCATGGACAGGACGTTGCCCAGAGTCAAAGGGGCAACGGTGAAAAAGTAGATCTCCAGAGCTGCAAAGTTTGCCAGGAAGAAGTACACGGAGGCTGGGCATGGTAGCTCATGCCTGTAATCCCAGCATTTTGGGAGGCAGAGGCGGGTGGATCACCTGAGGTCAGGAGTTCAAGACCAGCCTGGTCAACATGGTAAAACCCCATCTCTACTAAAAATACAAAAAATTAGCCGGGTGTGGTGGTAAGCCCCTGTAATCCCAGCTTCTAGGAAGGCCGAGGCAGGAGAATTGCTTGAACCCAGCAGATGGAGTTGCAGTGAGCCGAGATAGAGCCACTGCACTCCAGCCTGGGTGACAAAGTGAGACCCTGCCTTTAAAAAAACAAAACAAAAACAAACAAACAAAAAAAACACTGCATGATTTTAATGACTGAATAATATTCCATTGTATGTATATGCTACCTTTTGTTTACCCATTCTTCTGCTCACGGACACTGAACTATTTCCACTTTTTGGCTACTTTGAATAAGGCTGCTAGGAACAAACATTGGTGCACAAATACCTCTTTGAGTCAGCACTGAAATTTCAAACACACTATACCATTCCCAGACCACAAAGCCCTCCACTTCGATCTCTTGCCTGGTTGTCAAGAGTACAGCCTCTAGTCTAGGTTCTAATTCCTGATCTGATTGACCAAGGGTATGACTTTGGACAACTTGTTGAAGCTTTCTGCTGCAACTTCTTTATCTATAAATGTAACAATAGGACACAGCTCAAAAAAATTGTTGTGAGAATAAGTGTATCTGGCTCCCAGTAAGTTCTTCATAAATGTTAGCAATAATCATTAATACTATGAAGTGAACTTCCTGGGAAATGTCTCAGGATGTGCTAGGGAGGCTGAATGTTGCCCCCCTGGTTCCCTTTTCCCACCTCATAGGAAACACGGGATGTAGGGAGAAATTCCACAGCTAGACCACCTGGGTCCCATATTTTGGGGTTTTTACCAAAGCGTTTTTGTCTGTGGATAATTGCTAGTTGACCTTTCTGTGGGGGGAGTGAGGCCTGGGACCCCCTAGTTCACCATTTATTGATGTCACTCACAATGTCTGTTTTGAAGACTTACTTGTTGTTAGTATCATTGGCATATAATGCCACTTCATTAGCTCCAGGAAGTTAAGCTACTGTGAATGCTTCAATTCATTTGTAACTCCACACCAGGAAGTCTCTCACAGGGTTAGGAAATCCCAAAGTCCGTAGGGTTCACTGGTCCATTCCCCAGGGTTTAGACCACATAGCAGCCCAATCAGCCTGATCTTCCCTTTATCCATCCTTCCGTGTCTTCTGCCCAGAGAGGCTGATGATCACATCCTTACCTGGAGCTGAGTAGAGCCCGAGGTAGAATCCTCTTCTTACTATCTTGGAAACTGTGGAGTCGAATCTTGGATAAACCACCTTTCACCAAGGGAAGCACACATTTAGATTCTGTTAGTCCTTTCCTGCTGCTGCTTCAAAAGAGAAGGCGGTGGGGCTTTCATTATAGGTTCACTCTCAGTTCTGTCTCCTTCTCATATCATTTCTGGAGAAATTCCCTGCCTACTTTGGTTCAGTAAAGCCCCAAGAGGATAACTTAGCTTTCAACTTGACCATCCCCAGTAGGGTTAATGTTTGAACACAAATAGGAATTGTTTAAAGACAAAATAGTCTAAACTGGTTTAATTGCTACTAGATATATATACATATTTGAGACAGAGTCTTGCTTTGTTGCCCAGGCTGGAGTGCAGTGGTGCGATCTCAGCTCACTGCAGCCTCCACCTACCGGGTTCAAGCAATTCTCCTGTCTCAGCCTCCCAAGTAGCTGGGACTACAGGTGCACACCACCACGCCCAGCTAACTTTTATATTTTTAATAAAGATGGGGTTTCACCATATTGGTCAGGCTGGTCTCGAACTCCTGACCTCAGGGGATCCACCCACCTCGGCCTCCCAAAGTGCTGGGATTAAAGACGTGAGCCACCATGCCCAGGCTAGACTTAGCTAGCTATATTTTAATCATTGCTTAAGTTTTTATTCTCCACATTTAAGATAGTTTGGCAAGATAGCCAGCTTTAACTCATCAAAGCAGAGGCCAATTTTGTGTACCTAGACAAATCTCAGAATCACTAAATTTCAGCCAAGTGTCTCCTGTTAAATGAAGCTTAATTCTGATACATACGCTTTCCCCCACCCTCCTCCAAGAAGGAAAAATTATTCCATGCTTCATGCTCTGCACTGGCTTTGTGCCTGCCCCAATTACAGCAGTTATCACTCTGTGATATTATGGGACTTGTTGCTCCACCTCTACCAGGATAGGTCCTCAATGAGAGTAACTAATTCAAGTAGGTATTGCATTGCATTTTCTCATGTGGTGCTAAGCATATAGCACACATTTAGCATTCACTGATTACAGAACATTATATCATTGGACATTCCTTCATTCATTCATCTAATGTTGTTCAAGACCATACATACTTTCTATAACTGAAGTGTTTTATGCAAACTGCTGATATTGATACCTGGTCAAGATTGCATAAAATATACAAAATAGGTCAGGGGTGGTGGCTCATACATGCAATGTCAGCAATCTCGGAGGCTGGGGCAGAAAGATCACTTGAGCCCAGGAGTTTGAGACCAGCCTGGGCAACATAGCAAGACCTTATCTCTACAAAAAAAAAAAAAAAAAATTCTTTTAAATTAGCCCCATGTGGTGGTGCACACCTGTAGTCCCAGCTACATGGAAGACTGAGACGAGAGGATCCTCTGAGCCCAGGAGTTTGATGCTGCAGTGAGCTATGATGACATCACTGCACTCCAGCATGGGTGACAGAGTGAGACCCTATCTCTTAAAAAATAAATAAATAAATAAAATTTCCAAACTTGCATTATTCATGGACAACCTTCATGATTTATGTTTTATCTCAGTTATTGATATTATTAACTTAACATTTTTCTTAAATTCAACTCACTCACTTTTTGTTACATAACATTGTGTATTGTACTGTTTATATATATTTTATCCCTCACTTTTAAATAAATACAAAAGATGTTTAAATCCTTATTCATGTAGAACCTGAAACTTTCACTTCTAATACCAATAGCTCTGAAAACTCTGGAATCATTGTTGAAGAGAAGGACCTGTAAGTCCTTACACCGGTAAGGGTGTGTGTGTGTGTGAGAGAGAGAGAGAGAGAGAGAGGAAGAAGTTTGGCAGGAGTTTTTCAAAGCAGTCTTGAAAAAAATACAAAACCTTTCCTTTTCTTCTAGAATCAGACTCCAGGGAGTTTGGAAGAGAAAGTGATGGGACCCCAGGTGACTATGAGGCTATTACTATGATCAATGCATCATTTTCTCCCACATTCCCCGTTGATTTACTGAGAGCCTCTAGCTGACCCCATCACTTCAACCTGAGTCTCCCAAATGCAACCACAAACCCCAGTGGACACAGTTGGCAAGTATGGGCTGTGTCTGTATGGCTTGAATAGGGGCCCAGCCAAGCTTGCTATTGATAAATGAGGCCTCAGCAAACACCTACATCTCCCCTCTCTAAGAAGAGTAAGTATTTACACTCCAGTAAATGTTCTATGCCCCCAAAGATCTTTTTATTTGTTTTTATTTCTATTTATTTATCCATGTATCTACTTATTTTAGAGATGGGGTCTCACTATGTTGCCCAGGCTGGTCTTGAACTCCTGGGCTCAAGCAATCTTCCTGCCTCTGAGTTCTGCATTGCTTCAAATTACAGGTATGAGCCACTACTAAAAACTAAGAGTGAGGAGTGAATTTCACTTCAAAAAATTATTAAATCATTGGATTTTTACTGTTTTTTTCTTGAAATTTTTTGGTTTCTAGGTCAAACTTACCTGGGTAACAATCAAACCTTAAAATATATCTAAAGGAATTGTGTTCAGTAATGCAAAGGTGGACCCGAGTCTAACAATTTGCATTTTCAGTTTGCTCATGGGCCAGGTGCCCAACACTTTGGGAGGAGAGATGAGAGGATTGCTTGCATCCAGGAGACCAGCCTAGGTCACATAGTGAGACTCCATCGCTACAAAAAAAAAAAAAAATTAGTCGAATCTGGTGACATGCACCTGTAGTTCCAGCTACTCAGGGGGCTGAAATGGAAGGATCGCTTGAGCTCAGGAGTTAAAGACTGCAGTGAGCTGTGATCACGCCACTGCACTCCAGTCTGAGTGACAGGGCAAGATCCTCTCTCAAAAAACCAACCAACCAACCAACCAAACAAAAAACAATTTGCTTATGAGTTGACTTCTACAGCCTGGATTCTGTTACAGTAGATTTATTTCATTCAGAGCTAAAGGACCATTCCACCTATTACCATTTCCTTAAGTCTTTGCTGTTGGTTATTTACATAACCATTTCTCTGAAAGTATTCCCAGAAGATTGTCTTCATTGGGCTAAAGTCATAGGTGGTTAAAGAAAGAGTTCTCATGATCAAATGTTTTAGGGAGCTTTAACCCTACAAAGATTGTTTCATTCTAGGACGTCCCAGATGAAGTGCATGTGAGTCTTCAAGAGGAAAACAGTGTTAGTATGCACTTCTCTTCCTCTTAGCCATGGAACTCTTTTTTACCAGTCATTTGAGGAAAGTAGGCACCTGAAAGTAAGCCAGCATTTTAAGAAATGCTGATTTATTCTGTTCTAGAAGAGAAGATGATACAAACTCTTACGGTAACTCCTTTTCTGCAGCATTTGAGAATTCTGATATCTCGTGGCTACTGGAACTTGACACACTTGCCTTCTTAGCTAATAGTCACCTAAATAATGTAAATGCATTTCAGAAAAAAAAGAGAAATGGATTTTGTTTGTAAGAAGCAACAGAATCAAGACCCAAGTCATCTGAGATCAGACTTAGCAATTTACATAGGACTATTAGGTCCACAGTCTCACTTGATGGTACTTTCTTTTTTTTTTTTTTCTTTTTTTTTTTTTTGGACAGGGTCTGGCTCTGTCGCCCAGGCTGAAGTGCAGTGGAGCGATCTCAGCTCACCGCAAGCTCCGCCTCCCAGGTTCAAGCTATTCTCCTGCCTCAGCCTCCTGAGTAGCTGGGACTATAGGCGCCCGCCACCATGCCCGGCTAATTTTTTGTATTTTTAGTGGAGGCGGGGTTTCACTGTGTTAGCCAGGATGGTCTCCATCTCCTGACCTCGTGATCCGCCCGCCTCCGCCTCCCAAAGTGCTGGGATTACAGGCGTGAGCCACAGCGCCCGGCCTTAATGGTACTTTCAACAGGCCTCACAAGCAGGCTGATTTTAGAGATGAAAAAAGACATTGTGTCTTCACAGCCAGAAAGTGGATGCACAGCAACAAAAGGAGAGTTAATAGAATTTACAACAATTCCTGACACTTACATGTCTTTTTTCCCTTAACTTCTGTATGATTCTGTATGGTTCATTCAATTTTTTTTTCCAGGTAGAAATAGCTTCTTGATCAACAACATCCAGAAAGAGTCAGTATGTTCTGAGCAGCAAGAACCTCGCAATTTCTTCTTTTTTAAAAAGAGCATGCTTGAGTTCCTTCTTCCTCATGCTGCAGATCAAGGGGTTTAGCACAGGAGTGACGCATGTGTAAACCGTAGACACTACCTTACCCCTCTCACAAGAGAAGATGGAGCTGGGGCACAAATAGGTGAGGCTTGTTCATTGTGCTGGAGGAGAATTAAACCAGGTGGAAGGAGCAGGTGGGGAAAGCCTTGTACCTTCCCTCTGCAGAGCGAATATCAGGATAGCAGCCACAATGAAGACGTAGGAGAGTGTGATGAGGAGTTAGGAACAATTAGGACATCGACACTGACCATATGATTTGTGCAATAATTTAACATTTACAAAGTTTCATTTATATTTTATTTCAGTCCTATAAAGATACTACTTTACTTAGTCTCTTGGGCAATAGTTAACATTCAGCTCTGCAGATGGCAAAACCACAATGCACAGAGGCGAAATGATTTTTCCAAGTTTGCACGGTTCATCAGTGTCTGATGTGGGATTTTAACCGAGACTTTTGACTTTATATTTAATCTCCTCCACTAATATGGGTAATCCGCAAAAAGAGACCATGAATGTCAGAGAGGGCCCTCCTAAAACTGAGTTACGGCCTGCCAGACATTTTTAGTTTAAAAAAAGAAAGTTGGCTGGGCACGGTGGCTCATGCCTGTAATCCCAGCACTTTGGGAGGTCAAAGTGGGAGGACTGCTTGAGGCTAGGAGTTCAAGACCAACCTCGCCAACAAAGTGAGACCCCATCTCTAAAAGAAAAAAAAAAGGAAAGTTTTTTGTTGTTGTTGTTTGTTTGTTTAATTACTACCTCTATAAACTAGTTAGCCATTCAGACTATTTCCTTCACAGAGTTAATGCCACTAGGATTCACTCCAGTGGCTCAGACCAATGAGTAAATACAGTTAAATTAGAAAATGGGGACTGGGTGCGGTGGCTTACACCTCTAATCCAACACTTTGGGAGGCTGAGGGGGGCAGATCGCCTAAGGTCAGGAGTAGGAGATCAGCCTGGCCAACATGGTGAAACCCCATCTCTACTAAAAATACAAAAATTAGTCAGGCATGGTGGCGGGCACCTGTGGTCCCAGTTACTCAGGAGGCTGAGGCAGGAGAATTGCTTGAATCTGGGAGATGGAGGTTGCAGTGAGTTGTGTATATATATATATATATATATATATATATATATACACACAGCTATATATATAACTATATATATATATAGTTACTCCTGCTTGCTTTTGGTGTCCATTTCCATGGAATATCTTTTTCCATCCCTTTACCTTAAATTTATGTGTGTCCTTAGTGTTAGGTGAGTCTCTTCAAGACTGCAGAAATTTGGTTGGTGAATTCTTATCCATTCTGCCATTCTGTATCTTCAAAATGGAGCACTGAGGCCATTTACATTCCATGTTAGTATTGAGATACCAGGTACTACTCTATTCATCATGCTATTTCTAGCCTGAATACCTTGTGTTTTTTCATTGTGTTATTGTTATACAGGTCCTGTGAGATTCATGCTTTAAGGAGATTCCATTTTGGTGTATTCTGAGGATTTGTTTCAAGATTTAGAGCTCCTTTTAGCAGTTCTTGTAGTGCTGGCTTGGTAGTGGTGAATTCCTTCAGCATTTGTTTGTCTGGAAAATACTTCCTCTTTCCTTCATTTATGAAGCTTACTTTCTCCAGATACAAACTTCTTGGCTGATAATTGTTTTTTTAAGGAGGCTAAAAGTAAGACCCCCAATCCCTTCTAGCTTCGAGAGTTTCTGCTGAGAAATCTGCTGTATCTAATAGGTTTTCCTTTTTAGGTTACCTGATGCTTTTGCCTCACAGCTTTTAAGATTCTTTCCTTCGTCTTGACTTTAGATAAACTGATGACCACGTGCCTAGGCTATGATCTTTTTGTGATGAATTTCCCAGGTGTTCTGTGAGCTTCTTGCATTTGGATGTGTAGACCTCTAGCAAGGCTGGGGAAGGTTTCCTTAATTATTCCTTCAAATATGTTTTCCAAACTTTTAGATTTCTTTTATTTCTCAGTAAAACCAATTATTCTTAGGTTTGGATGTTTAACATAGTCCCAAACTTCTCAGAGACCTTGTTCATTTTTCATTTTTTAAAATTCTTTTTTGTCTTTGATAGATTGGGTTAATTCAAAAGCCTTGTCTTCCAGCTCTAAAGTTCTGTATTTCTTTCTTTCTTTTTTTTTTTCAGATGGAGTCTTGCTCTGTCAGCCAGACTGGAGTGCAGTGGTATGATCTTGGCTCAGCTCACTGCAACCCCCCGCCTCCCGGGTTTAAGCAATTCTCCTGCCTCAGCCTCCCAAGTAGCTGGGATTACAGGCATGCGCCACCACACCCAGCTAATTTTTGTATTTTTAGTAAAGACGAGGTTTCACCATGTTGACCAGGCTGGTCTCAAACTCCTGACCTCAGGTGATCTGCCCGTCTCAGCCTCCCAAAGTGCTGGGATTACAGGTGTGAGCCACTGCACCAGCCTAAAGTTATTTCCTCTGCTTGTTCTATTGCTGAAACTTTCCAGTATATTTTGCATTTATCTAACTGTGTCCTTGATTTTCAGAAGTTGTGATTGTCTTTTATGTGTGTTATCTACTTCACTGAAGAATTTTCCTTTCATATCCTGAACCATGTACCATGTTTTTGATTTATTTAAATTAGACTTCACTTTTCCCTGCTGCCTCCTAGATTAGCTTAATAATTGACCTTCTGAATTCTTTTTCTGGCAATTCAGAGATTTCTTCTTGGTTTGGATCCATTGCTGTTGAGCTGGTATGATCTTTTGGGGGATGTTAAAGAACCTTGTTTTGTCATATTACCAGAATTGTTTTTCTGGTTCCTTCTCATTTGGGTAGACTATGTCAGAGGGAAGATCTGGGATTCAAGGACTGCTGTTCAGAATTTTTTGTCCTCCGAGGTGCTCCCTTGATATGATGCTTTCCCCTTCCCCTATAAATGGGGCTTCCTGAAAGCTGATCTATAGTAATTGTTTTTGCTCTTCTGGGACTAGCCACCCAGTGGAGCTACCAGGCTCTATGCTGGTACTGGGGAGTGTCTGCAGAGTCCTGCGATGGGATCTGTCTTTAGGACTTGCAGCCATAGATACCAGCACCTGCTCCAGTGGAGGTAGCAGGGGAGTGAAGTGGACTCTGTGAGGGTCCTTGGTTGTTTTTGTTTAGTGCGCTGGTTTTGTGTTGGTTGACCTCCAGGCAACACCATGGAATACTACTCAGCCATAAAAAGGAATGAATTAATGGCATTCACAGCAACATGGATGGAATTGGAGACTATTATTCTAAGTGAAGTACCTCAGGAATGGAAAACCAAACATCATATGTTCTCACTCGTACATGACAGTTAAGCTATGAGTTTGCAAAAGCATGAGACTGATGCATTGGACTTTTGGGACTCGGGAGAAAGGGTGCGGGGTGGTGAGGGATAAAAGACTACACATTGGGTACAGTGTACACTGCTCAGGTGATGGGTGCACCAAAATCTCAGAAATCACCGCTAAAGAACTTATTCATGTAACCAAACACCACCTATTCCCCAAAAACGTATTGAAATAAAAACATTTTTTAAAGAAATGAAAACCAGTCATGTCCAAATCTTGTACACTAAATGTGAAACTTCTTACTCATTATTATTGCAGAATATAGGTGTTCCCGCTCTTGGGGAGAAACTATAATCAGAAATTTTCTCTTTTCCAATTCCTATCAAGATCCTGGTTGAGTAAAACAGTGTTCGTGGAGCATTTCTTGAAATACTTGCTGGCTAATCAGGCTCTAAAAGTTTAGGTTTATTCCCTAAAATCAAGTTAGACAATCAAATAGCTGTATCCTTTTACCGATTGTGATGGCCCATTCCAGAACTGCTCAAAGTGCCTTGTATGTCAATGACACACCATTAGCCTACATTGAGAATTAATGGTTAAGGTCACAGGCTCTGGAGTGAGGCTGAGCCAGCACTTAGTACCTGTATAATCTTGGGAAATTTGCTTACTCTCTCTGAGCCTCAGTTCTTTATGTGTAAAATGGGAATGATAATTGTACCTACTCCATAAGATTTTGTGGAATCAAATGAGTTAACATGTTAACTAAGCACCTAAAACAATGTCTGATACATACTTAAATGCCCAATAAAAGACAGCTAGTGTTATTATCATTGTTGATGTGTTTTAATATATGGTATATTCTCCATTGAAAACTGTAGGAAAAGACCCTTTTACATAGAAAGTTATGCCAAAAAACTTAGATTTCTTCATATACTTGTATGTTATTATATGACTTTAAAATTCTCAAATTTAATTGTGTTTTATTGTTTCTCTTGGCTACTAGGAAGCTCAGATGCCCATAGGTGGCCACTCTCTAAACCGCAGAGGAGTGCATGCTTTGCCTTTCTGCATAGCAATCTTACTACTGTATTTTTTACAATCCTGACAGATTTTTTTCTTTACCCCAATCTTCTTGACCATGTGTTTTTAACTTTTGGATTAGATGTATCTTTAAGCTGCTTCAAATCTTTTGTGGAAGGATATTGGGAATAGAATAGATTAAAAATAGAGAAGTAATTTATTAAGTTCAACAAATGCCATTGTTATAGATAAAATATTTATCAAATCTTCTCCACATTAGCACCATTAAAAATAATTGTGCTAAGACTATGGTTGATCCTTGTAATCCCAAAACCTCAGGAAGCTGAGGTGGGAGAATCACTTCAGGCCAGGAGCTCAAGCTGCGTGAGCCATGATTATGCTACTGCCCTCCAGCCTGGGCGACAGAGTGAGACCCCGACTCTAAAAAAATAAAACAAAATAAATAAAATGCTTGTATGGCCCTGCACTTCTTAATGTTGTTGCCCAGCCAAGGACCCCAAGAATTCTTGCCACTGGGTTTCCATATTGGTTTTCTTCATTTTTTCCCTTTTTTGTATATTGCACAATCAGATACAGGATAGAGTGGCTTCTATCATCTATTGCATTGCATTTGCAACATCAAGAAGAGAATGAGGGGCCAGGTATGGTGGCTCACGCCTGTAATCCCAGCACTTTGGGATGCCATGGTGGGCAGATCATTCGAGATCAGGAGTTTGAGACCAGCCTGACCAACATAGTGAAACCCCATCTCTACTAAAAATACAAAAAAAAAAAAAATTAGCCAGGTATGGTGGTGTATGCCTGTAGTCCCTGCTACTCAGGAGGCTGAGGCAGGAGAATCGCTTGAACTCAGGAGGCAGAGGTTGCAGTGAGTCAAGATTGCACCACGGCATTCCAGCCTGGGTGACAAAGGGAGACTCCATATTGAAAGAAAAAAAAAAAAGCAGAAGAAGAGAATGAGTTTTTTTTTTTTTTTTTTTAATCTTATTAAGGAAGGTATCTTGAAAATATCTTTCCCTATTCCTAATCTTCCATTTGAGCCTCTCCACCAATCTCCATAACAACCCTGCTCATTGCCTATTGTGGTTTTCGCATTCCCCTGGAAGGATTGCAGGACCCAGTATACTGCCATAAGAAGCAGCTGACTCTACTACATATTTTGGGAAGCGCTGATATGACCTTCAGGAAGGTGGGACTTAAAGAACTTAGTGAGAGCTATTCAGTTGCAAGTGAATAAGGACCTTAAAGATACACACACACACACACAGCTCATTGTGTACTTTCCTATTATATTTTTGCATACCCATTATCTCATTTGACTATCATTCCAATCCTTTGAGGTAGGAAAGCTGTCATTATTATTATCCCCTTTTTACATAAAGGAAAGATTAGAGCTCAAGTTTGTGCCCTAGACCCTAAGGCTAAGCACTTACTATATGCCCAGAACTGTGCCAGAAAATACAGAGAAAAAGTAAGCCATGTCTTCTGACCCAAGGGGCCTTATAGGCATATTATAGAGGCAATACCAAAACCTATGAAACTCAATTTATAGAAAGAAGTATGATTTAATGAAAAGAGAAAGATCACCAGCAGATAGAGTTGCCAGACAGATTTTCTTGAAGCAGTGGAACTTGAGCAGGCCTTAAAAGACAAAGGGTCAAAAAGACATATGGATATGTAAATCCATTGGGTCTGCATGCCTTCAGGGATATAGGCCCTCAAAACAGGAAACAGGATGGCATCCACTCTAGCACCTGCTCCCACCATGCATCCATTCATTCATTCTTTTTTTGTTTGTTTGTTTGAGACAGAGTCTCGCTCTATCGTCCAGGCTGGAGTGCAGTGGCGCAATCTCAGCTCACTGTAAGGTCTGCCTCCCAGGTTCACGCCATTCTCCTGCCTCAGCCTCGCCAGTAGCTGGGACTACAGGCACCTGCCACCATACCTGGCTAATTTTTTTGTATTTTTAGTAGAGATGGGGTTTCACCATGTTAGCCACGATGGTATTGATCTCCTGACATCGTGATCCGCCTGCCTCAGCCTCCCAAAGTGCTGGGATTACAGGCATAAGCCACCGCACCTGGCCACATTCATTCTTTTATTCGTTGACCTTCCTGTGCCAGTCCTTATTCTAAGCCCTATGGTGGAAGAGGAGTTTGGTGGAGGTGGTACTATGAGAGGCGTTTGAATCAGAACAATACCATCTTGAATAGGGGCTGGGTAAAATAAGGCTGAGACCTACTGGGCTGCATTCCTAGAAGGTTAAGCATTCTAAGACACAGGCTGTGATAGGAGATCAGCACAAGTTACAGGTCACAAAGACTTTGCTGATAAAACAACATATGGTAAAGAAATCAGCCAAATCCCACCGAAACTAAAATGGCAATGCAATGAAAGTGACCTCTGGTCATTCTCACTGCTCATTATACACTAGTTATAATGCATTAGCATGCTAGAGGACACTCCTACTGTTCCCAGACCAAATTGAGGGTTGAGCTGCTATTTCTCATGGCCCAATAATGAGATGCAGATAAACAGGGAGGAAGAGAGTTTTCATTTCTGTAACCAGAGAAGGGAGAAGGCCTGGAAATTATTACCAGATCAACTCAAAATTATAGTTTTCCAGAGCTTATATACCTTCTAAGCTGTATGTCTATATGTAAGTGTGCATTCATGTAAAGACACAAGTGATTAACTTTTTTTTTGAGACAGAGTTTCACTCTTGTTGCCCAGGCTGGAATGCAATGGCACAATCTCAACTCACAGCAACCTCCACCTCCCGGGTTCAAGCAATTCTTCTGCCTCAGCCTTCCAAGTAGCTGGGATTACAGGCACCCACCACCACACCCAGCTAATTTTGTACTTTTAGTAGAGACAGGGTTTCTCCATGTTGGTCAGGTTGGTCTTAAACTCCCGACCTCAGGTGGCCTGCCCGCTTCAGCCTCCCAAAGTGCTGGGATTACAGGCATCAGCCACCACGCCTGGCCAACTTCTTTTAATCTATAACTAAGGTCTGAGCCTGAAGACCTTTTTCTGGAGCCTCAGTCAGTTCATTTAATCTAAATGGGTCTAGGTGCTGAGGTGATTACCCTTATCATGTCTCCTGCTAAATCGTAAAGGTCTGGGGAGTTCCTTTAGACCCCAGTAAACCTGTTTGTGGAGGCCTGGGGAGTTTATTCAGACCCCCAATAAAACTTGGTTAATCCTAAAAGGGTCCTCTTAAGCATTCCTTCATTACCCAGCCATGCTTCAAGGCCCAGGAAAAGCCAAGGCAAAACTCTTGGTGGGCTCCTTGTTACATTCCAGCCTTTGTATAAGGGCACCGGCTCGATCAGCTTTTAATGTTTAACCTAGCTACTCAGTCAGTGCTGGGACAGTTGTAACGGAGGCCTGCATTAGTGAGACCTGGCCTGCCATAATACCAGCGCCATGGCAGTCTACAAATGCCACGGCAATGTCAGGAAGTTACCCTATATGGTCTAAAAAGGGGAGGAATCCTCAGTTCTGGGAATCGCCCACCCCTTTCCCAGAAAAGTTATGAATAATTCACTCCTTGTTTAGCATACAATCAAGAAATAACCATAAAAATAGCCAACGAGCAGCCCATTCTGCGCTCTGCCTATGGAGTTGCCATTCTTTCATTCCTTTACTTTCTTAACAAGCTTGCTTTCAGTTTACTCTGTGGACTTGCCCTGAATTCTTTCTTGCACAGGATCCAAGAACCCTCTCTTGGGTTCTGGGTCAGGACCCCTTTCCATAACAGCGGGAGCCAATCCAGGGATTCATCATTGGAATCTAATAAAAAGTGGAGAAATTACTGCTGATCAGCATTTCATAGGCCGACAGCCATCAAGGGGTTTGGATCACAATCTCGAACACCATACAGAATCCCAAATGTTGAAATCCTGAAAGATCAAAATTTCTAAACTGAAAATCCCTTATATTTAAATTCCCCAAAATCACAATCATGTGACAGTTGCATCACATTAGGCAGAACTATTACCTTATTATTGTATCTATCTGGAAATTAACTGTGGTTTAAAGAGATGAATGTTGGTGCCAAATTGACAAAGGTGGACTTGTGGACTCAATTTTAGGTGTCAACTTGTTGGGATTAAGGGATACCTAGAAACCTGTTAAAGCATTATTTTAGGTGTGTCTGTGAGGGTGTTTCCAGAGGAGATTAATGTGTGAGTCTGAGTGGATTAGGTGGGGGAGATCTGCCCTCAATGTCAGCTGGTACCATTCAATGGGCTGTGGACCTAGAGAGCCCAGAGATACAGAAGGCAGGCTGAGTATGGTGGCTCATGCCTGTAATCCTAGCATTTTGGGAGGCTGAGGTGGGCAAATTGCTTGAGCCCAGGAGTTCAAGACCAGCCTGGGCAACATGGCAAAAAATCCTCTCTCTACCAAAAAAAAGAAAAGAAAAGAAAAGAAAAAATTAGTCAGGCATGGTGGCTCATGCCTGTAGTCCCAGCTGTGCAGGAGGCTGAGATGGGAGGATTGCTTGAGTCCAGGAGGCGGAGGTTGCGGTGAGCCAAGATCATACCACTGCACTCCAGCCTGGGTGACAGAGCAAGATCCTTTCTCAAAAACACACACACACACACACACACACACAAAAAAAAACCAGAAGCAAATTGGCCTCTCTCTGAGATCTGGGACATACTTTTCTTCAGATGCCTTAGACATCGGAACTCCAGGCCAGCAGCCTTTGGACTCCAGGACTCACTAGCAGTCCCCAGGTTCCTGTCAGCCTCAGACTCAGAGTTACGCCATCAGTTTCCCTAGTTATGACAGGTTTGGAATTAGGTGCAATCAAGACTTCTAAAAATGAATTTCAAGGTGTTACCAATAAAAAGCTTTTTAAAAAAATTCATCCCAATGCATTTGGTGAAAAATTCAGATGAGTGAATTGGCCACATGATGTGACAATGACAACAACTTCAGTGTGAGAATGGATAATTTGCCTGCATTGGCATTCCTTTCAGCTGATGACATTCCAGAAACTTTGAACAAATTAAAGTTGCATTTGCCTGAAGAAGTCAGTGAAGTTACTGATTGGTTCGAAAATAATTATGTGCAAGGTAAGCTAGGAAGACACACAATGGTGTTGCTGTTTGATCACCAGTATTGTTTCTGCCAAATTTATGGTCTGCATGTAAGTGTATGAATTTCCACATGCCCAAAACAATATAGATGGATGGCACAGAAGATGAAAAAATGTAATAGGGAATGCTCATGTCCATATATATAGAATCATAGAAGAATTTCCAAAAAAGCAGCACCACATAGAAAATGAATGCGAGCATATTCTCCAAGAAGAGCCATGTCCTAAAAGAAAAAAAGCAGCTATTTATTGCAATGCAAGACTTCAAAACGTAGTTAATGACTATGAAACTCAGAAAGATCTTATGGACTTCCTTTGTGTAATTGCCCATAATCTACCCCTAAAATACGCATTTTCATATGTCAACCTTTCGTTTTAGTTTTGTTTTTGTTTTGGTTTTTTGTTTTGTTTTGTTTTTTTCAACCTCTAGATACACACTGGCAAACTGCATTAAAAAATCTTACTAATTTCTGTTCCCACAAGCTATTTACAAAGTGTTCACCTTATGGTCAACACTGAACTGACTAGCTTGCTTTCTCTCTTTTTCTTTCCTTTTTTCTTTCTTCCTCTCTTCCCTCCCTCCTTCCTATTTTTCTCCCTTCCTTCCTCCTTTCCTCCCTTCCTTCACTCCTTTCCTTCCCCTCCTTCCTTTCTTTTTTCCATTGGTTAATTTGATGGTTTACAATGTCAACTATTTATCTTGTTTACATTTATTAATTAAATTGATCTAATCACATACATTATAGCCATTTGCTACGTTTGTGTATTTTTCTAAAGTGCTTAAAGAATTTTGAGACTGATTTTGAAGTCTGTATTTTATGCTAACACTCTAAAATGTGTGTAAAAATCATTTTGAAACTTTGTTAATTATTTTTATGTATGTTTTATTATTATGGAATTCAATAATCAACATTTTGCTCTGTGACTTTTCCAGTCTTATCATGCATTCTAAAATTTTATCCTGAAGTCATATAAATATCCATTCATATTTTGTTCCTGCTGCTTTATGATTTAAAATTTTACATGAAAGCTATTATTATTCTGGAATTTATTTTGTTGTATGCTATGGTACAAATCTTGAACTTTTCTACCAGTTGCATTAGCACAATTTTAAAAATTATGTTTCCTTTTTCCATTGAATTGAGGTATCATCTTTATCACATACTAAACACATATTTACCCTAAGGGTTGATTATTGTTGGCTACCTTTTGTGTTCTATAAATTAGTCTGTATCATCCTACAATTGTTCCTACAATTCCACATTGTTTGCATCACTGGTATTTTATAACACTGGTATCATAATGTCATAATCTACTTTTTAGTGTCATTTTATTTTTGGTTGACACATTATAATTGTATGCTTCTATGGAGTACAATGTTATGTTTTGATACATGTATACACAGTGTAATGAGCAAATCAACGTAATTAGCATATCTATTACCTTAAACAATTATAATTTGTGGTGGGAACATTCAAGTCCTCTGTTCTAGCTATTTTGAAATATACAATACATTATTGTAAACTATAGTCACCCTACTGTGCAAAAGAACACCAAAACTTATTCCTCCTATCTAACTGAAACCTTGTACCAATTGACCAATCTCTCCTCACCTTCCCTCACCCTCCCCAGACTCTGATAATCACTATTCTACTCAATTTCTATGAGATCAACTATTTAAAATCACTATTCTACTCTATTTCTATGAGATCAACTTTTTAAAATCACTATTCTACTCCATTTCTATGAGATCAACTTTTTTAGAGTCCATATATAAGATAACATGGCATTTGTCTTTCTGTCTGTGCTTGGCTTATTTCCCTTAACATAATGTCCCCAGGTTCATACGTGTTGTCACAAATAACTGGATTTTGTCTTTTTTATGACAGAATAATGTTCCATTTTGTATATATACCATATACTCTTTATCCATTCATCCACTGATGGATACTTAGATTGATTCCATATCTTGGCTTTTGTGAGCAGTGCTGCAATAATCACGGGAGTACAAGTATCTCCTCAACATACTGATTTCATTTCCTTTCGAAATATACTCAGTAGTGAAATTGCTGGATCATATGATAGTTCTATTTTTAATTGTTTGAGGAACCTCCATTCTGTTTTCCATAATGGCTATAATAATTTATATTGCCATTATGAGTGTGTAAAGTTTCCTTTTTCTCCACATCTTCATCTTTTCTTTTTTAAGTAATAGCCATTCTAATGAGTGAGGTGATATCTTATTGTAGTTCTGATTTGCATTTCCCTGATGACTAGTGATGTCGAGTATTTTTTTTTCATATATCTGTTGGCCATTTGTATGTCTTCTTTTGAGAAATGTCTATGCAGGTCTTTTGCCCATTTTTAAAATGGGTTGGTTTTTTTCTGTTGAGTTATTTAAGTTCCTTATATATCAGATGTATACTTTGCAAATATATTCTCCCATTCTGTACGTTGTCTCTTCACTCTTGATCATTTCATTTGCTGTTTAGATGCTTTTTTCATTTGCTGTGATCCCATTTGTCTATTTTTGCTTTTGTTGCCTGTGCTTTTGAGGTTTTCTTTTTAGAAAAAAATATTGCCCAGACAAAGGTCATGAAGCTTTTCCCCTAGGCCTTCTTCTAATAATTTTATATTCTTAGGGCTGACATGGAACTCTTTAATCCATCTTGAGTTGATTTTTTTATATGATAAGAGATAAGGGTTTAATTTCATTCTTCAATATGCAGATATTGAGTTTTCCCAGCACCATTTATTGAAGAGACTATTCTTTGCCCAAGGTGTGTTCTTGGCACCTTTGTTGAAAATCAGTTGGCTGCAAATGTGTGGATTTATTTCTGGGTCTCATTCTGTTCCATTGGTCTATATGTCTGTTTACGCCAATACCATGACGTTTTGGTTACTATAGTTTTGTAATATATTTTGAAGTCAGGCAGTATGATGCCTTCACAACTCTGTCCTTTCTGCTCAGGGTTGCTTTGGGTATTTGGAGTCTTTTGTGGTTCCATAAAAATTTTAGAATTTTTTTTTCTATTTCCATGAAGAATGTCATTGGTATTTTGATAGGAATTGCACTGAATGGGTAGACTGCTTTCAGTAGCAGAGACATTTTAAGAATATTAATTCTTCTAGTCCATAAAAATAAATGGAATATCTTTCCATTCATCTGTGTCTTCTTCAATTTCTTTCATCAGTGTTTTATAGTTTTCATTGTAGAGATACTTCATCTCTTTGGTTAAATTTATTCCTAAGCATCTTATTTTGTGCAGCCATTATAATTAGGATTGTTTTCTAGATTTCTATTTCAGATACTTTTCCATTATCATACAGAAGTGCTACTAATTTTTATATGTTGATTTTGTATCTCACAACTTCACTGAATTTATTAGTTCTAGTAGTTTTTTGGTGGAGTCTCTAGGGTTTTGTATATACAAGATCACGTCATCTACAAACACATAAAATCTAACTTCTTTATTCCCACTTTGGATGACTTTTCTTTCTTTCTCTTGGCAAACTGTTCTAGCTACAACTTCCAGTACTATGTTGAATAGAAGTGGCGAAACTGGACATCCTTGTCTTGTTCCACGTCTTAAAGGAAAAGCTTTCAGCATTCCCCCATTCAGTATGATGTTAGCTGTGGGTTTGTCAAACACGGCCTTTATTGTGTTGAGTTATATTTTTTCTATATCTAATTTGTTGAGAGTTTTCTATACCTAATTTGTTGACAGTAAGAGATGTTGGATTTTGTCGAATCTTTTTCTGCATCTGTTGAATTGGCCATATGGATTTTATTGTTCATTTTGTTGATGTAATATTTTACATTTATTGATTTTATATAATGAAGCATCCCTGCACTCCTGGGATGTATCCCACTTGATCATAATGAATATTTTTAATGTGCTGGTGAATTTGTTTACTAGTATTTTGTTGAGGATTTTTGTATCTGTTTTCATCCAGGTTATTGGCCTGTAGTTTTTTTACCATTGTGTCCTTGTCTGGTTTTGTAATCAGAGTAATGTTGGCTTCATAGAACGAATTTGAAAGAATTTCTTCCTCTTCAATTTTTTGAAATGATTTCAGAAGAATTTTATTAGTTCTCTAAATGTTGGTAGAATTCAGCAGTAAGGCCATCAGGTCCTGGACTTGTCCTTAATAGGAGACTTTTTATGACTGATTCAGTCTCCTTATTCAATATTGTTCTATTTAGATCTTCTATTTTTTTATAGTTCAATCTTGGTAAGCTGTATGTGCCCAGGAATGTATCCATTTTTCTAGGTTATCTAATTTATTGGCATATAATTATTGATAATATTCTCTTATGATTCTTTTTCTCTGGTATCAGTTGTAATTTCTCCTTTTTCACTTTTGATTTTATTTCAATCTTTTCTTTTTTTCTTAGTCAATTTTGTTCATCTTTTCAAAAACTTTTGTTGATCTTTTGTATTTTGTTAGTCTCTATTTCATTATTTCTGCTCTGATGTCTATTATATCCTTCCTTCTATTCATTTTTTCCTCCTACTCATTTTTGATTTAGTTTGTTCTCTTATAGTTCCTTGAGGTGCCACATTAGGGTTAGGCAGCATGTAGTTTGGATATATATACATACATACATATAGATAGATAGATTCAGCAATTTTATGTGTTTTAATTGGAGAATTTAATTCCTTTACATTCAGGTAATTATTGATAGGTAAGAACTTATTACTGTCATTTTGTTAATTGTTTTCTAGTTTGTATTGCATATCTTTTCTTTCTTCCTCTCTTACTGTCTTCCTTTGTGGTTAAGTGTTTTTCCCTGCAGTCTGTTTTGATTCCTTTTTATTTTTAGTATATTGATTATACTGCCATTACATTATCAGAATGTTCTGAATTTTACTATATACTTACTTTTACAGTGAGTTTTGTACTTTTAGATGTTTTCATGTTACTCATTAGCACCCTTTCATTTCAGCTTGAAGAACTCCCTTTATCATTTTTTTGTAAGGCAGGCCTAGTAGTGATGAACTCCCTCAACTTTTGTTTATTTGGGTAAGTTTTTATTTTTCCTTCATTTCTGAAGGACAGCTTTGCTGGGTACACTGTTGTCAGTTGACAGGGTTTTTTCTCCTTTAGTACTTTGACTATATCATCCTATTCTCTCCTGGCCTACAAGGTTTCTGCTGAGAAGTCCGCTGTTAAGCGTACTGCAAAAGTCCCTTTTATGTTGTTATTTTCTCTTGCTGATTTCAGCATCCTCTCTTTGACATTTAGCTTTGACGATTTAATTATAATATGTCTTAGGGTGGTCTTCTTTGGATTAAATTTGATTGGTAGCCTATGACTTTCTCGTACCTGGATATTTGTATCTTTCTCCAGGTTTGGAAAGTTTTCTGCTATTATTTCTTTAAATAAACTTTCCACTCCTTTATCTTTCTCTACTTCCCCTTGAACTCCAGTGATCCATACATTAGCTCTTTTGATGTTATCCTATAAATCCCATAAGCTTTCTTCATTCCTTTCCGTTACTTTTTCGTGTTTCTCCTCTGACAGTATATTTTCAAATAACCTATCTTCAAGTTCACAGATTCTTTCCTCTGCTTGATTAATTCTGCTTTTGATGCTCTCTACTAATATTTTTCAATATTCATTGTTTTTTAGCTCCAAGATTTCTATTTTTTTTATTGCAATATCTCCGTTAAATTTCTCTGATAAATTTTTAAATTGTTTCTTTTTTTTTTTTTTTTTTTTTTTTTTTGAGACGGAGTCTCGCTCTGTCGCCCAGGCTGGAGTGCAGTGGCCGGATCTCAGCTCACTGCAAGCTCTGCCTCCAGGGTTTATGCCATTCTCTTGCCTCAGCCTCCCGAGTAGCTGGGATTACAGGCGCCTGCCACCTCGCCCGGCTAGTTTTTTTTGTATTTTTTAGTAGAGACGGTGTTTCACCGGGTTAGCCAGGATGGTCTCGATCTTCTGACCTCGTGATCCACCCGTCTCGGCCTCCCAAAGTGCTGGGATTACAGGCTTGAGCCACCGCGCCCGGCCTAATTTTTAAATTGTTTCTCTGTGTTTTCTTGAACTTCCCTTTAGGGTCAGTCACTGGCATCTTATTTTTTTTGGTGAGGTCAAATTTCCCTGCTTATTCTGGATGCTTGCAGATGTGCATCGATGTCTGTGTATTAGGTATTTATTCTAGTCTTTGCATTTTGGCTTTGTTTGTCCCTGTTTTACTTCAATGGGCCTGTCTAGAAGTTTTAAGCAACCTGACTTGTGTTTCCTAAGCCTGTGGCTGTTGCATCCACTTCAGCACTAGAGGGGGCCCTAAGCCCAGGTTCACCACAAGTTTTGCAAGGACTTTGAGGTTGACACAGCACCCCAGTCAGGATGGACCTGAGCAAGATTGAAGGAAGGTACCTAGGCTGTATAGATAAGCTAGCCAGGGACCCAAGCCCAGAAGCCTGTCCCAGTGGCCTGGACAGACACCCCTCCCAGTAGTTCCCTGCACAGGCAGGATAATCCCCACATGTGGAAAGAGGGGCTGGAGCTGAGATTGGGCCCCCTCAGGGGCCCCCATGGAACAGAGGTCAGCAAACCCATCCCATTGTTTTAGATGGGTGTGGGGCCAGACTTGAGACTGGGTCTCAGAATCTGCTGTTGGACAGAGACTGGAAAGCCCATTGCAGAGGATCAGATGAACTCCTGTGAGATATGGACAACTTTCCCTTTGGGAAGCAATTTCCCAGCAAGTAGTACTAAGCTGGGACCACAGCTGAGGAGGGGTGGAGCTGAGCCACAAGACAACTTTCAAGTCGAAACTGCCAAAACCAATGTCAGCAGGCAGATGAGCCTTCCCTGCTGAGACACTGGTGTGCACGATTCTTCCTGCACTCCCTGGCAGACGGTTTTGGTGGTAGCCTCAAGGCCAGCAGGGGCTGTTGCCAAGCCCCTTGGGGAATGAGGCCATTTCCCCAGGCTTGACTCTGGGAGCACAACTGATGGGTCTGCCAACTGGGTATAGGCTTGCACTCTCAAAATCACCCTCCTGGGCCTTAGGCTCCATCAGGCTTCCACAACCTTCTACCTGAGTCCTGAGGCTTCCACAAAGAGACTTTTGTCTGGATGGGTGAAGAATTCTTATTGTTGGGGCATAAAAGCAGGTGACCTCCTATACCACCATCTTGCTGACATCATTCCAACCCTGGAATCTATTTATCTGTCCAGAAAATTTGCCATGATTAAAAGGTCAGTTCTTCTTCTTCAAGCAGGCTGTGGTGGTTCTATAAAATATGTCCACAAATTCTTTGAAACTCCTCCCATTACACAGTGGAGCCTAATTCCTCTCCGTTTGAGTATAGGCTGTACTTAGTAACTTATTTCTAGTACATAGAATGTGGCAGAAGTGACAGTGTGTGACATCTGAGGGGAGGGGGGGTCATAAAAGGTATTGTGGCTTTAGCTTCTACCTCAGATTACTCACTCTAAAAGAAGCTACCATGTCCTGAGGACAATCAAGAAGCCCTATGGAGATGTTAATGTAGCAAGGAACTGAGGTCTCCTATGAACAGCCAGGAAGGCACTGACACCTCTTGCCAACAGCCATGTAAGTGAACCATCTTGAGCACAGGTTCTCCAATGCTAGTGAAGACAATGCTAGTCATGGTAAAATGCCAAACAGCATTGCATGCTACAGAGAAATCTTTCATGAAAGCAAAAGTCAACTGAGGTGGCTTACTTCCTTGTCTTATTTTAAGAAATTGCCATAGCCACCCCAACCTTCAGCAACCACTGCCTTTATCAGTAAGTAGCTACCAACATCGAGGCAAGACCCTCCATCAGGAAAAAGATTAAGATTCACTAAAGGCTCAGATGATCGTTAGCATTTTTAGCAATAAAGCATTTTTTAATTAAGGTATGTACATTGGGTTTTTAAAGACATAATGCCATTGTACAGTAGGCTATAGCATAAATATCACTTCTCACCATTTTACATAATAGATTCTCGATAAACATGTATTGAGTTGAATCCCCTGCAAAAAAAAAAAGTTTAATAGTTTGCCAAAGCATAACTTTCAAAAAGCTAAATAAAAATTATTCTCTTTCAATTATATTATGAGCATGTGTCAAAATATTCATTTATCTTATTAATGAAAAGAAACAGCAAGGTGGTGAAGCTGATTCAAAGGAGGATACAAGAAACTATGAACTATATAGAGTGGGGGAAAATGCTGAATTAAGACTCAAAAGTTAAATATAACACTGGTTAATGTTCTGTGTGGCAATACAACTGTCTCCTTTGAGATGATCTTTCCTACCAAAATGAAATTATCTCCACTGGACAAAAATAATTTGCAACTTGCTAATCTTCTATAAACTAATACCTAACTTTACTGAGTCTGGTCTCATTAATAATAAACACTAAGTCAAACAAGGTTACCTCTCTGCAGAACTTTAAATGACCTTTAGGCAGGCTTGTTAGATAATGCTCTTATTACAACACTGCAAGGCACACAACAATCCTTTCTCCTTATTTCCAAGTTTTGTATAATTTTTCTAAACGGATACATTCCCACTATCTATTAGTGAGCAATAAATGACTCTAAAACTTTGTGGTTGAAATGTACATATATATATATAGCCACATGTGGTGGCACATGCCTGAAGGCTTGGCCACTGGGGAGGCTGAGGTGGGGGAATGGCTTAAGCCCAGGAGTTTGAGGTGGCAGTGGGCTATGATTGCACCATTGCACTGCAGCCTGTCTCAAAAAACAACAAACAAACAAAACAAACAATACAATTTGTGGCTTAAAACTACAACCATTTTATTCTATATATGTATACATATATATAAAATACTTTTATGGGCCAGGAATTTGGGAGGAGCTTTACTGAGTGATTCTTCTGCTCTACATGGCATGGAATGGAGTCACAATGTTCGGCTGGTAGCTGAACAGGTGTGAATAGTCCAAGACAGCTTCATACACATACTTGGTGTCCTGACTGGGATGGTTAATAAGCTAAATACAGCTGGACCCACCTTCCTCTTTATGTAATTTCAGTAAATGTGATCTCTTCAGCAAAGCAGCCAGGTATTTTACATGGACTTACACTGCCAATCTTCTTAAAGGTGACCCAGAACTGGCAGAGCATCTCCACTTCCATATTCCATTAGTCAAAGCAGTTATAGCCCAGTCCAGAGTGAAGGAAAAGGGAACATAGATCCTACCTCCCAATGGGAGAAGTAGCAGGGTGTGCTGGTTTGCGCCTGTAATCCCAGCTACGCAGGAGGCTGAGGCCAGGAGTTCGAGACCAGCCTGGGCAACAGAGTGAGACCCTGTCTTTACAAAAATAAAAAATAAATGAGCTGGGTATAGTGGTGTGTACCTGTAGCTGTAGCTATTCAGAAGGATGAGTCAGGAGAATCTCTTGAGCCCAGGGGTTTGAGGCTGCTATGAACTATAATCACACCATTGCGCTATAGCCTGGGCAACAGAGTGAGACCCCACCTCTGAAAAGTAAATAATAAAAACTAATCAGATAATTATTAAATGTGAGAACTGTCAAAGAATTTGTGGCCATGTTTAGTCCATCACAAATTTTGCCTTGTAAACAGTTATTTTTATTATATGGGTAAATATTTTCCCCTAAGATCTGTTGCACTAAGGGTTCCCATTACTTTCTGGGAGGTTTGTCATAACTTTTTTCACTACATGAGAAATGACCCTGGGTGCAGCCCACTACTCTTTTCTCCCTCTATAACCCTGCAAGCACTAATGGACAATGTGGGGTTTCAAAGTGTAGTCACAGAACTAGTAGCATCGGCATAATGTGGCAACTTGTTACAAATGCAGATTCTCAGGCCTGACTTCCCTCCTACTGAATGTGAAACTCTGGGGATAGGGCCCAGTAGTCTATGTTTTCACAAGCCATCTTGGCAATTCTAAATGCATGCTAAAGTTTGAAATCAGTGTTTGAGAGATGTAAGTTACTTGATGAAAATATCTGAAACTAGTCTCACAAGAAAGTAAATTTTATGTCATTTTTTTTTACATTTAGAAAAGAAACAGGCCAGGTGTAGTGGCTCACGCCTATAATCCCAGCACTTTGGGAGGCCAAGACAGGAGGATGGCATGACACCAGGAGGTCGAAGCTCAGTGAGCTGTGATCATGCCACTGTACTCTAGCCCAAGTAACTGAATGAGACCTTGTCTGGTTAAAAAAAAAAAAAAAAAGTAAAAAAGAAACAATGCATAGTCTGTAAATACTATAATGGCTTACAGAACCTCCAGAAAGCAGAGATAATGACAAAGAAAGTTGGTGTGGTGGCTTTTCTCTAACTGATGGCCTTCCTCAGTGGTCAATAACTTTTCCCACATACTTGGCATGCAGGAGACACCTCCCTTCTCCCACCCACTCAAGGGACACTTCCCAGAGACGTCATACCTTATGTCTAAAGAACCACCTGTGAAAAGAACTGGTACCTTCTCCATCTTAATAATGGGCCTATTAAGCAGCTCAAAAAGTATACATATATATATATATACATTATTCTTTTTTTTTTTTTTTTTTTTTTTTTTTGAGATGGAGTCTTGAGTCTCACCCAGGCTAGAGTGCAGTGATGCGATCTCAGCTCACCACAACCTCCATCTCCCGGGTTCAAGCAATTCTCCTGCCTCAGCCTCCCGAGCAGCTGGGACCACAGGCACGTGCCGCCATGCCAGGCTAATTTTTGTATTTTTAGTAGAGACGGGGTTTCACTATGTTGGCCAGGCTGGTCTCAAACTCCTGACTCTCGTGATCCACCTGCCTCAGCCTCCCAAAGTGCTGGAATTACAGCCGTGAACCACCAGCGCCCAGCCTAAAAATACATTATTCTTTTAAAGGGACTTTCAATCTCCCTCACAGACAGGTGTATAAGAGAAAACGGAAAATTTTGCTGATCCTGTCTATGACACCTTGTTTTCTGCTCCTTTAATTCCTGCTCTACAGCATTTCTTTCCTTGTACTTTCTTTGGGTTTATTTTATAGTTAATTTATATTCAGCCTTCCCTATTTTCGTTCTCAGTCTCTCGAGTAGCTGCTGGGACTACAGGCACAGGTGCACACCACTAATACCAGAAAATAATGCGGAGCAGCTAATAAAAAAAATTAACCCAGCTAAGTTTTATATTTTTTGTAGAGGCGCGGTTTCGCCATAGTACCTAGGCTGGTCTCCAACTCCTGAGCTCAAGCAATCCACCCAGCACAGCCTCCCAAAGTTCTGGTATTACATGCATGAGCCATCACACCCATCCCCTATTTTATTATATAAACTGTTTTGTCAGTGTCCTAAAAGTTTTGATATATTAATACATTTATCACCCAGTTGTAAATATTTTCTGCTTTCCATTATTTTCTCTTAAGTAGTCAGTGAATTAGAGGGGTTTTTGTTTTGTTTTTGTTTTTGTTTTTTTTGAGAGGGAGTCTGGCTCTGTGGCCCAGGCTGGAGTGCAGTGAGGAGATCTCAGCTCACTGCAAGCTCTGCCTCCCGGGTTCACGCCATTCTCCCGCCTCGGCCTCCCGAGTAGCTGGGACTACAGGCGCCCGCCACCATACTCAGCTAATTTTTTTGTATTTTTAGTAGAGACGGGGTTTCACCGTGTTAGCCAGGATGATCTCTATCTCCTTATCTCGTGATCCACACGCCTCGGCCTCCCAAAGTGCTGGGATTACAGGCGTGAGCCACCACACCCGGCCTAGACAGTATTTTTTGTTGTTGTTTTGTTTTTTTTTGTTGAAAATTTAAGACTTTTTTTCCTAATCTGTTGTTACTATTGATCTTATATAACGATCAGAAAACATTATCTGCAAGATCAGGGATCAGCAAACTCTGTAAAGGGCCAAATAGTAAATATGTTACACTTTACGGGACACACTGTATCCATTGTAACGACTCAATTCTGACTTTATAACATTAAAGCAACCAAAGACAATATGTAAATAAATAAGGTTGGCTGTATTCCAACAAAGCTTCCCTTACAAAAACAGGTGGCTGGCCAGATTGGGCTGTGGGCCACAGCCTGCTAACCCTTGATCTACATGGCACCAATTCTTTGGTAATTATTAAGAGGTACTGTTACTTAGTACTTGATATTTTATAATGTTCCATGCATGTTTGAAAACCAATAAATCATCTTGTCCCTAGCCTCCTCCACTTCTTTAAAGTTCAGGCCTGGCCCATGTCAACATTTGCTTTTATCTTGGCACAGTGATTAAGATACTGGGCTTTTAACAATCAGACAAATCTCAGCTACTAGCTTTGCCACTCGCCATTGGGTGGTTGGAGGCAAACTACTTAATGTCGCTAATTCTCAGGTTCCTCAACTATAAACTGAGAAAATAACAGTACCTACCTCATGGGGAGCACATAAGGAAGGATTCAATGAGACAATCCGTATAAAGCGCCTAGCAGAGTCCCAGGCAGCCTTCAATCGTTAGTAGTAGTGTTAACATCATGAGGCAGGTGTAATTATACCCATTTTACAAGAAACTAAGGCTTAGAGAGGTTTCGGTAAGTCGCCCAAAGTTTCCTAACCAGTGGCAAAGCACGAACTCCCACCCAGAACTTTTCTTCACAAATTCAACGTTTCCCGTACTCAAACTGATGCAGATACACTAACATTTAGGAGATTTACTGTATGCCATTCCGAGGCGAGGCTGCATTTTAAGACGCCCAGGGAAGAAACGGATTGCGAAATCCACAAGAATTCACTCTTTGTGGTGCAAGTTTTGTCTGAAGGGAAAGGGGCAAGAAGGGCATGGAACGTGCTAGAAGTAACAAACCACCCAACAGAATTCTGGAACCAGGGGTCCGCAGCTTCTAAGCTGGACACATTCCTCTCTAAGGAAGTGGCGTCACCCAGCGGCGCATCCCGGCCCGAAGACCCTGCTGCTGCGTGGCCCGCAGCCCATGGCCGTGCTGCCCTTCAAGGCTCTGCAGCTCCTCGCGCCTGATGAGCCTGGCGCCTAAAAATACCACCCTAGTTAAACCTCCCAGAACCTGTCTTCGGCATTTCAAAAAAAAAAAAAAACGAGCGCTGTCATCGTTTAGAGCCACATAAATCACAGCCCTGACCTGCTGCGGATTCAGCAGGCGACGAGCCACTGAAAGTGGCGAAGAAGTCCGCCCCTTTCGAAGACGAGCAACTTTCCATTCTTTTTTCCCTGCGCAAGGCGCAGATCGTAACGTGGAGACCCCCGAGCAACCCCAAGAGTGAGTCGGACGTTGGAAAAACAGCCAGGGAATCTCCACGTTTCCCAGCCCAGGCTAAGCCCAGGATTCTTCAGAGCCATACCCTGTGACAATCACAAGGGTTTTCTCCGCCTCGCGGGTGACGGAGAACTCGTGACCTGCCCCTCAGCTCCAAGCGGAGCGCCTAGCGGGCGCGGAGAAAGAGAGGGCGGAGCTGCAAGCCCAGATCACCAGGCAGCCGACGACGGGCAGCGCGTGCGCAGTCTCTCGCCACGGGACCTCCTTCCCGCCGCTGAGACTAGGAAGCAGGACGCCAAATCTGTCCCTGCGCAGCCGCCGCCGCCGGGCACCGAGCCGGGTGGCCGCCCTGCCTGAGGCGCGCCTGCGCACGTCCCCACGCACGCTCCGGCGTACGGCGGCGGCCAGGGGTCGCGAGCCGGTGGAGGACCCGCGCGCGGAGGAGCCGGGGAGTCAGCGCTTCTTCCCTCCCTCCCCCTCTCCCCTCCCCGCTCCCTGCCCCCCTCCCCAAGAATGTTCCGCTACGAGGTGAGCTGTTGCGACCGGAAGTGACCCCTCCCTCCCTCCCGCGCCCCTCTCCCTCACTCCCCCTCCGCACGCCGGTCCCGTGTTCCTGCGGGGCAGGGGGCGGGCTGGGGGAGTCGCAGGACTTAGCTGGACGCGACTGGCCTGGGGTCGCGGGTCTAATTCTAGGGCTGGGAGCTGGCTTCAGGGGTCGAGACAGTCCCATTAGTTGTCGCTGGGGAAAGTTGGCCTCCGTTTTGGGGTGGGGAGGGCCCGTTAAGTGCTGTAATCAGACCACACCCCCGCCCCCACCCCTAGAGGAGCCATCGAGGGTACAGTATTGCATCTACCTGGGTGCTTTTCTTGAGTAGGAGTCACCCGGGAATTCCCAGAGCCGAGTTTCCCGCCCTGGACCCGGAACCACCCCCCACCCACCTCCACTCGAATTACACTGACACACACCCCATTCACACGGGCTACCTTCAGGTCAAGGGGGCCTGGGCGTGCCGTTGGACTAGGGCCCCAGCCCGTTTACTAAACAGGGCTCCGAGTTGGGAGGGGGGCGTGTCCAGCAGAAGTTCCCTCTGAGCTAGTGCTGGGAGACGTGGGTTTGGTGAAGGTCCCGGGAATGTAGCAATAGCAACAAACAGTGCTGACCCTGTCACCAACTCACTGTATGACCTTGAGCGACTCCTAATCTCTGGACGTAAACTTTCTGGGTTTGTAGCATGAAAGAACTGATGTAAATGATCCTATTTTTAATTGAAAAAGCAGTGATTTGGTAAAGTAGATCTTTGTGATTTGGAAGGGAGTGCTGCTGGAAGTTGCCTTTGATACGAAGGCAGCTGCATGCCTATTTGCATAAGTTTGGAAGGGCTCTGGCAGGAGAATAATGCCCTTTGACCTAATCTTTCCTTTGTAAACAGGGTAGCTAAGAGGTAGCCAGGCAAGGTGTATCACAAACGTATCTACTGATCGACTATGGAATTCTGATTCCGAATTTTTGAAAATTGAGGACAGATAATAGGAATGATCCAAGACCAAACCGAAAGGAAAACTTGGAGAATAAATCAGTTGAGTAAAATTGAAGTGAAGTTAACCTACCTAGGATGTGGTGATCTCTAGCCTTTGTTCGATAATCTGTAATCTTTGCCTGCTTTGATCATCACAACTCTCTGCCATAGTTGGTGTAGTCCCTGCATTACGATATAAGAGACTGAGCCTTACAGCCTAGCACAGAGCCTTAGACACAATAGGTTGTATAAAGGTATTTGATGAGCTAATTAGAAATTTTCTGAGTTGCCCATGTTCACACTGACTGTAGAAGTGGAGCCAGAACTTGAACTTGTCATATCACAGCTTTTCCAGAGTTCATTTTATTGTGGTTGAAGACCTAACTTTAATCACTAGAGTTTAGGCCTATAGGGAAGATAAAAAAGATGGAAAATGAAGACAAAGCTTTGAAAGGGAATAATAGTTGAAAACATGACATGAATATAATGAGAAAGATGAGAATTTTGCTAGAAAAGATACATAAAGATACAAGAAAATAAAGGGTTTATTATTAGTTGTCATCACTTTTTCAACCAGTGATATAAGGGAAGTTGTGGACTTAATTTCTTGGTTGCATGAGGAACTGCTGTTAGTGGATTCTTGATAAAATAGAGAAATGGAATGCTGTGAGGTGGGGCGAGAATTAAATAAGGAATAGGAAATAGAAAGTGAAAGAAAGTTGATGAAATCTTCCAGTGTCAGAAATTGGGAAGTAGAAAATGCCATCTTTACAAAAAGTCATAATGAAGCAATTATGTTCATTGAGAAGGTAAGATGAACATTTTTAGAACCTTTTTAAAATGAGGGTGTGAATTTCATGAATAACTAATGTCTTTCCTCTTTTTTTAGTCTTTGGAGGATTGTCCTCTGGATGAAGATGAAGATGCATTTCAGGGACTGGGAGAAGAAGATGAAGAGATTGATCAATTCAATGATGATACATTTGGGTCAGGTGCAGTTGGTAAGTGACATCTTTCTCTTATAATATCATCTTGGCTTCTTGCTGTTTTCAAGTGCCGTCTTTTAGAAGTGCTTTATCTTATTAGGGGTAACCTCATTCACTAACTTGGCAAGATATTCTTCTATTCCTCATCTTAGTCAGAATGTTTCATTCTTCACTGGAAACAGCACCTATCCTGATCCTCTGAGTATCTTTTTGCCTCACCTATAAAATCAGGTATTCTGTAAGCCTTGCCCCTTCCAGCTATATGATCTATGGCTACAGGTTGCCCCTATGAGGGCTTCAAATGTTTAGAGAAGTAAACATTTAAGAGAGATTTAAAGTAATCCTAAATGAGAGGAATTTTTATTTGTATGACATATAACTTAAGGAAAACTAGTGTACTAGTAGAAAAGTATGTGGGTGTATGTGTTTTAAAATTTAGTCTATCACTAGTATATTATATAACTTTGCAACTTATAGTATCTTCAACAAAACGTAAAGGTTTTTATACCAAGAATTTTGGGGGTCAAGAAAGGCCTCATAAGTTAGAAAAGTATGCACAGATGAAATTTTGTTCATCCCTGGATATAGATACATATTTTTTATTTATTTATTTATTCTTTTTTGAGATGGAGTCTTGCTCTGTCACCCAGACTGGAGTGCAGTGGCATGATCTCAGCTCACTGCAACCTCCGCCTCCCGGGTTCAAGCAATTCTCTTGCCTCAGGCTCCCGAGTACCTGGGATTATAGGCACCTGCCACCACACCCAGCTAATTTTTGTATTTTTAGTAGAGACGGAGTTTCACCATGTCGGCCAGGCAGGTCTCGAACCCCTGACCTCATGATCCACCTGCCTCGGCCTCCCAAAGTGCTGGGATTACAGGCCTGACCACCGCGCCCAGCCTGTAGATACATATTTTAAGAGTTGGGAAAAGTTTAAAACCTAAAGAGCCAAACTAAGCTTACAGACCACAGGGTTATAAATACCGAGATGGAAAATTTAGAAAGCAAGCTTATAACGTTCAAGAACACATGTTACTTAGAACAGGTGTAGAACAAGTGGAGTAATAAGTTAAAATTTAAACTTTTAAACTATATACACATACATATACATATGCATATACATATACATATACATTTGATTTGAGACAGAGTCTTGCTCTGTCACCTAGACAAGTGCAGTAGCATGATGTTGGCTCGCTGCAGCCTCTGCCTCCCCAGTTCAAGCAGTTCTCCTGCCTCAGCCTTCCAAGTAGCTGAGAATACAGGCGCCCGGCTAATTTTTGTATTTTTTAGTAGAGACAGGGTTTCTCCATTTTTGGCCAGGGTGGTCATGAACTCCTGACCTCAAGTGATCCCTCCTCAGCCTCCCAAAGTGCTGGAATTACAGGCGTGAGCCACCGCGCCTGGCCAAAACTATATATTTTTAAGCAAATGAATAGGTAAGAGTCAATGCAGATATGTTTGCTTAGACTTGGTGCTGGAAAGCAGCAATAAGAGTGTTTATGTTCAAATGTATAAATATGTATGATTCTTTGGAGTCGCAACACTTCTGTCTGCAACAAATGCTCCAAGTTAAGTCATAAGGAAGAAGAGAAAATTTAGCAATAGTTGGTAATCCCAAGATGTTGAATATCAAAAACAAATAAGAGACCTTAAAGTATTATAATGGTCACTGGTTTTGCAGTGACCTAATACATTTATTAAAGCTTAGACTGAATTGAATAAACTGGCAAAAATGAAGGTGTTTTAATATTGTCAGTTATTTGTAAAATTCAGTAGAGAACTAAAACTTTGTTATGATTAGAAGCAGCAAGAAAAGTGTCGAAAGTGGAAGCTAGACTCATGATGGAAGGGAATCAAAGACCTTTTGGATTATAGGCATGGGTTGGCAGATGAGATTGTCCAGGAGGATAACTTGATCCAAGATGCTATTATCTCTCTCCATGGAGATCACAGGCAAAGAGATGTAGAGTGGAATTACAAAAGCAGGAAACTGATGTGAATTGCAAATTATATTTGGAAGGTAGTTTAGTGATGATCAGTAG
The DNA here is from genome assembly GCF_000951045.1 of Mandrillus leucophaeus. NCBI lineage: Eukaryota > Metazoa > Chordata > Mammalia > Primates > Cercopithecidae > Mandrillus > Mandrillus leucophaeus. Next base: position 179,405 of record NW_012109164.1, read on the forward strand.
AACACAATAAGCTATTTGTGGTAGCTCAAGCCCACAGCTCTCAGCACTTTGGGAGGTCAAGGCAGGAGGATCACTTGAGGCCAGGAGTTCAAGACCATCCTGGGCAACATAGTGAGACTCTTTCTCTACAAAATTTTTTTTGAAAAATATCCAGGCATGCTGGTATGTGCCACTTAGGAGGCTGAGGATCCCTTGAGCCCAAGAGTTCAGGGCTGCATCAGCTATGGCGGTGCCACTACATTCCAGCCTGGGTAACAGAGCGAGACCTTGTCTCTAAAAAGTTAATTATCAAATAATTTAAAAATAGAATACCGGCCGGGCGCGGTGGCTCAAGCCTGTAATCCCAGCACTTTGGGAGGCCGACACGGGCGGATCACAAGGTCAGGAGATCGAGACCATCCTGGCTAACACGATGAAACCCCGTCTCTACTAAAAGATACAAAAAACTAGCCGGGCGTGGTGGCGGGCGCCTGTAGTCCCAGCTACTCGGGAGGCTGAGGCAGGAGAATGGCGTGAACCCGGGAGGCGGAGCTTGCAGTGAGCCGAGATCCGGCCACCGCACTCCAGCCTGGGCGACAGAGCGAGACTCCGTCTCAAAAAAAAAAAAAAAAAAATAGAATACCATAGAAGCTACCAACACCTGCTTGTTTCTAGAACTCTTTTTCTATTAAAATACTATACTGAATGTTAACCATTTTTTCAACAAGTTCCTCAGTATTAAAATGAATTAGCTAGAATTGATTTATAGACATTAAAATGAGGCAGCATTGACTTCCAGAGTGCTATGGACAGTCTTTTTTTCCTGAGTTTCTATTTTTTCTCGTAAGATGGGAATAATATTGACTTAAAAGGATGTTAGAGTGTCCAGAACTGTATTTTATATGATGGGGAAGAAGGAAAGTGCACATGTGCTGAAAAAGCCATTAGGTTTACACAGTAAAAGAACAGGTAGTACAAAGTAAAGGCAATGAAATGGCGTATGATTAACCCACTTTGTACCTTAGGGCCAAAGGGTGATTAGAAGGACTTTTTGCCCAAGAAAGTTTATAATGGAGAAAAGATTTCCAAAGGTGAGCCCTTTCCCTTGAGAGTGTAATGTACTTGAATTGTAAGATCTTAATTCTTCATAACAGCTTGGTGTAAATACTATAAAAAGAAAATTGTTTTCCAAGTCAACCTGTGACTTCTTTGATACTCGTCTGCAGGTTGATACAAAGCTGGTATAGAGAGTTTAAATCTAGAGGTGAAATGTCAGACTTTGACATTTGTTTTGATTTTATGATTTTTAATTCATATAGTGGGCATCTTGAATAATACCTGCTAGTACAGTGGACATTTTAGGTCATTGGCTACAAATGGTCACCTTTCCTTAAGAAACGAGTCACTCTCTTCTGCATGAAAAATGTTTGCATCATCTAAGAGCAATAAATAGTGTTGCAGTAATCCCAACTCCTTCTCTAAAAATAAAAGCTTACACTTAGCATGGTGCTTATTATGACTAGGCACCATTCTAAATGTTTTACATATATTGTTAATCCTCACAGCAACTTTGTGAGATAGATACTGTTATTATCCTCATTTTAACAAATGAGGAAGAGTGACGGGTTAAGTAACCATAAATATAATTACTGTAAAGTACTAGTTATGTTAAATAGTTTTTGGGGACTCTTTGGAAATCTCCTGCCTCCACTTGGAAGGGATCACCCTCCTTCCTACCTCTTTTATTGATAGCTACTATAGTCTTTAGAGATAAAGATTGCCTTGAAATTAAATCACTTCTACTTCCTTTTTATTTTGTTTTCATTCAAAACTATACCTGAGACAGGCTTCAGGGGTTGTTATTACAAGTATAAGTTTATAGAAGCAGCCAGAAATTCAGTAACACACATCAAGGGTATAGGTTAGTTCATTATTACAGATAGTCTCTTTCCCTTCATTTCTCTGTTACTCTTTTGCCTACCTTTTATCATTTTGACTAATAATGGACTCAGGTCAAGCACTGGCATATCTAAGTAACTATATTTTTAGGTCATTTGAAAAAGATACAGGGTGAAGTATTCTTTTGCAGTAAGGGCATAAGATCTCTAAAATACTACTTCAGATAATTTTTTACAAGAGTAAGAAAAATCTAAAATGATGATGATAGTATTTTATGGCATAGATTCCTTTGCTTACGTGTGTGAAAATGTAACATTCAATTCACCAGAGATCTATTCTCACAGAATATGGCAACTTAACCAATATTTTAAAAATATTATTATTAAGGGGAAGTAGATTATCCATATTTGATAGGATTTGGTAAAGTTAGCAAGCATGAATATGGGAAGTAGTGACAGACAAGCATGCAAATTAGAACTCTACTGCATTAGAACAAATCCACTAACAAATTAACTTCTTAAATTTGGGAAATAAATGTTTTTACAAATCCCTCAATTCAAGATGATAGATTCTCACTCTTGTGACATTGCTAAGTTAGTAAAGTTACAAAAAACAATTTATCCTGTCTCAGCTTACTCTTCCTTACCAAGGATGACACAAATATGAATGTCACATTTGGTTTTTAATTACATTCTTCTTTAAATATTTTCTTTCAGATGATTAGTCATTTAAATTAATAATGTAATTTTCATTTAAAGTGGATTTTTCCATTTTTTGGAGCACATCAGGATAGACTTATCAGAGACCATCATCATAAAATAGCTACCTTAAATTCTTTTTTGTAAGATGACAATTTAGGAGAAGAGTGTCACCTGACTAGTCACTCAGGTAAGAGGAAGCTGTTGGGTAGGCAAAAAATACCACATAATTATAAAGAAGACCCAGGTCCCGGAGGCTTAGGTAAGGATATTTTTATAGCTTTTGCCCGCAGCCTTTATCCTAGTGATGGCAAAGTGATCCTCAACTTAAGGAATCCCTTACCACAACTAATACACTCAAATCTACCACAGTGTCCCCAAACTAGACAGTGGGTCCTGTGATACCAAAATTATATATTTGAAAGTCCCACTTCCCTCACTCTGCGGATCACTAGTATTATGTGATACCTTGTTGTATGATAAAAAAAAACATATAGCAAATTTTAACTGTTAGTATAATCTGATTCTAAGAGGAAGTTAGTCTATTTAAAGTCACATAAACTGTTAAGATATGTATGATGTTCATTACAGTATTATTATATTGGAAAATTGTAAATAATCCAAATATTTACCAGTAGGGGATAAATTACATTATAGTTTAGCAATAAAATATAATCTTATGTAGGTATTAAAAAGAATGAGATAATATCAGTAGTTATGCCTGTGTGCATGCATGAAAAGATGTCCAAGACATATTGCTTAAGTAAAAAGAAACAAGTTAACTTTATAAACTTAACACAACTTAAAACTATTTAAAACTTAACACAGCTGTGGAATTATGGGGAACTTTCACTTAAGTGACGTGTGTTTGAATTTTTTAAACATGTATTTTCTTTGAAAGCAGAAAAGAGAAAGTCCTGTTTCTGTGTTATGACCTGTTATCCCTGTCTGTTGAATTATATAAAACATGTAACTAAAAAAGAATACCATATAACATGTACAAAATAATACTTTTTGTGGATTAGAAAGTAGTGCATATTGAGATGAGGTAAAGGAAGAAATAAAATGAAAGGATTATTTAGGAGTAGGAATGAGGAGGAAGAAGTTTCGCATTTGAATACCTGAAAAGAAAGGCCGGATGCGGTGGCTCACGCCTGTGATCCCAGCTCTTTGGAAGGCCGTTGCAGGTGGATTGCTTGAGCCCAGGAGCTCAAGACCAGTCTGGGCAACATGGGGAAACCCTGACTCTACAAAAAATACAAAAATTAGCCTAGCGTGGTGGTACAAACCTGTAGTTCCAGTTACTTGGGAGGCTGAGGTTGGGGGTTCACCTGAACCCAGGAGGTCGAGACCACAGTGAGCCAGATCACGCCATTGCACTCTAACCTGGGCGACAGTGAGACCCTGTCTCAAAAAACAGAAATAAAAAAGAATACTAAAAGAAGCAAAACTGTGAGTACAGCTTTCCTGATGGAAGCAGAATGGAATAAGATTGGAGAGAACTGGAGTGAAATGTGATGGAAGTAAGGTCTAGCTCCACAGCAGCTGATAGAGGGTTCTGAAGATTGTCATCTGTGCTGTAATGGGATTCAAAAACAGAAAAAATGATGCCAACATACCAAATGCAAAAATAACCTTAGTGTCAGTGCTACAGACTTTATAGTAGTGTGCAGTAATAGCAGACATAGTTAAAATAAAAAAGGAAATGCCCCTTCCTCTTCCCCAGCCTGTTTTCAGCACAGCAACCAGAGAGATTCTTTTAAAAGTTAAGCCAAGTGAAAATTTTCATTGGCATAGTGGCCCAGAATGAGCCCCCTCCTCATGACTTTTTGACCTCATTTTCTTCTACTCTCCCCACCCTGCTCATTCCATTCCAAACACAGTCCTCCTTGCTGTTTCTCAAAACCGTCAATCTCTCACCTTAAGGCCTTTCTTTATACTGACTGTCCCTCTGCCTGGAACCGTCTTCTCCCAGATACCCAAATTGCTAACCCTCTTACTCTTCAGAATCTTTGCTCAAATGTCATCTTCTTAATGAGGCCTACCTCTGACCATCTATTTAAATTTGCAATCTGCCTTTCTTCCTTTATATTCCTATAGCAATTTCATCTTCTGGTATAGTATCTAATTATTATGCTTATTGTCTATCTCTCTCTTTCCTGCTTGCATGAAAGTGTTACAAAGGCGGAATCTCTGTCTTTTTGTACACCAGTGTATCCCATGCATCTAAAACAGGGCTTGTCACATAATAGATGCTTACCAAATATTTATTGAATGGAACAAATGGATTCAAAAGCATGTAAAGAATGTGGCACTTATAATCTAAAAGAAAGTTGTGTGCTAATGCTATGAGTTTTAACTTCCCTTTAAAGTTTTTGCTTGAAATGTCATAGAATCTCAAAACCAACTAGTAGTACTATACATATCTATCACCAGTTTAGGAAACAGTTTCAGAATATAGTTTGGACATTATTGATGTTTTAAGCTATTAATTCACATTTTTGAATTTTATTCCTGGTATAATGTTATTTGCTTTTAATAGTAAAAAGCACGCTTTTATGTCCCTTAGTTTAAACCTTATATCCTGTTTCTAAGTGGAAACTTAACTTTCTGCCTATCTTCTGGAATTATTCATTTGGTTAACAGAATTGTGTAGGCCGGGCATGGTGGCTCATGCTTGTAATCCCAGCACTTTGGGAGGCTGAGGTGGGTGAGGTGAGTGGATCATTTGAGGTCAGGAGTTCGAGATCAGCCTGGCCAACATGGTGAAACCCCACCTCTACTAAAAATACAGAAATTAGCCAGGTGTGGTGGCGGGTGCCTGTAGTCCCAGCTACTCCAGCTACTCGGGAGGCTGAGGCAGAGAATCGCTTGAACCCGGGAGGTAGAGGTTGCAGTGAGCTGAGATCACGCCACTGCACTGCAGCCTGGGCGACAGAGTGAGACTCTGTCTTAAAAAATAAATAAATAACAGAATAATTGTGTAAAACTTTTTCGTACCACTATGAACTATTTCTTACATCAACTGTGTCATCTTATAGATGATGACTGGCAGGAAGCACATGAACGCCTGGCTGAATTGGAAGAAAAGCTACCAGTGGCAGTTAATGAACAAACAGGCAATGGAGAGAGAGATGAAATGGACTTGTTGGGTGACCATGAGGAGAATCTGGCAGAAAGGCTCAGTAAGATGGTGATTGAAAATGAACTAGAAGATCCAGCTATCATGAGGGCAGTGCAGACCAGGCCAGTTTTACAAGTAAGTAAGTTACTCTGATTTGAGAACTATAGCAGACTAAAAATTAAAGTGAAGTGTTGAACTTTGTCATTTTATTTTATCTATTCTAATGAGAGATTTACATGTACCAGAGAAAATTGATAATATATTTCCTGATGATAGCAGTTCTAGAGATAAAGTTGGGGAATAATATATATTCTGGAGCCCCATAATTTCTTATTCTAAAGCAGCTTGAGGCTCTTTTGGAACCTTGCTCCCCAACAGCAGATAAGTCACCCAGAGAGTATACAACATTTCAGACTTTGTGTGTATGTTTTCCTTTTTTGTTAGCCCCAACCAGGAAGCCTGAATTCCAGTATCTGGGATGGATCTGAAGTTCTGAGGCGAATCCGAGGACCACTGCTTGCTCAGGTATTAAATACTTTCTCTTTATATAAAATTTCTAATATCCAAAAATTTTAAGTGGGTTCCTGTTGTCATCCTTTCCTTACTGAAGGGATTTATAGGTCTTTCATTTGCTAGAATTATGTCAACTACTGCATCCAGCACTTAGCTATGCCTTTCTTTAGCCTCCAGGGTAAAGGTTGCAAGGGAGCCATTGGAATTTAAATTTGTTAGTGTATGATTATGATTTGAATCACTTAAAAAGTCTTTTCTGAGCCAGGCGTGGTGGCTCACGCATGTAATCCCATCACTTTGAGAGGCTGATGCGGGCGGATCACTTGAGGTGAGGAGTTCGAGACCAGCCTGGCCAACATGGTGAAACCCCATCTCTACTAAAATACAAAAATTAACCTGGTGTGGTGGTGGATGCCTGTAATCCCAGCTACTCAGGAGGCTGAGGCAGGATAATCACTTGAACCTGGGAAGTGGAAGTTGTAGTAAAGCAAGATTGCGCCACTGCACTCCAGCCTGGGCAACAGAGTGAGACTCCGTCTCAAAAAAAAGAAAAAGTCACTTCTATGCAAAACTATAGGGACAGAGAAGTCATCAGTGTTTACTAGTGGTTGGGCATGGCAGGAGGAGTTAACTGCAAAGGAACAATACAGTGGAATTTGTGGGGAGCGATACAGCTGTTCTTGCTCGCTCTCTTTTTTTTTTTTGAGACCAGGTCTTGCTGTGTCAACCAGGCTAGAGAGGGCACTGGTACAGTCATAGCTCTCTGTAACCTTGAACTCCTGGGCTCAAGTGATCCTCCCACCTCGGCCTCTTGAGCAGCTGAGACTACAGGCACATGCCACCATGCCTGGCTAAGTTTTTTTATTTTTGTACAAATGAAGTCTCGCTGTGTTACCCAGGCTAGTCTCAAACTCCTGGCTTCAAGTGATCCTCCCACCTCAGCCTCCCAAAGCGCTGGGATTTCAGGCATGAGCCAGTTACTTACCAAACTCAGAGAACCATATACCAAAAAGTAAATTTTACTATATGTGAATTAAAAATAAAGTTTAAAAATTTCTTAAGGTGTTTTTGGCATCTGTAGAGATTACTAAAACGTATCAAGTTAGTTAATTTCTATTTTATTTTACCACTTCCTCAATTAGGAAATGCCTACAGTGTCTGTATTAGAATATGCCTTGCCTCAGAGGCCCCCCCAGGGTCCAGAAGATGATCGGGACCTTTCTGAACGTGCATTACCAAGGCGGTCAACTTCACCTATCATTGGCAGTCCTCCTGTTAGAGCTGTCCCCATAGGCACCCCACCTAAACAGATGGCTGTACCCAGCTTCACCCAACAGGTACCTCTCATTAACAAGCACACAGCCCAGGATATTGGGAATCTGGGCAAAATTATTTGGAAAATTGGTGATGTTGGGTGGAGGGTGGAAATTTTGGGTAGGCATTAGATTAGAAAGAAAAATAGCTAGTTAGAGGATAAATTAGTACAAATAAGAGACACATTCCCTGATACCCTTTGCTGCTGCTATTGCTGCTGCCTTTTAATTGGGGGAGAAAAAATGGTAGTTAGCCACATTTAGCACATATATCCTTTTTAAAGTGTTTTGCTGGCTGCCCAAAACATTGTCAGAGAGATAACTGAAAGCTGGGGGGAGTGGGAACACACAGCATTGTCCACATCCCTTTTTACCTTTAAGATATCCCTGCTTTCCCTAGAGCCTGTGCAGTCCTGTTCCATAGACTTTCCTCCACCTGAAACCAGCAGCTGAAAAGGAAGGCCAATTTGGAAGGTATGGGGGGAGGGTGGTGTTGGTATGGCCTAGTTAGGCTCAACATCCTATGAAATGGTGGAGTCACAATGTATCACAAAAGTGCTGAGCATGGCGGCCATATCACAGGGGCTTCAGAATAGGACTTAGTTAATCCTCCAGCTTTCTTATCATTCCTTCTCCCTCAGTGCTACCAAAATATATCCTCTTGGAGAGAATTTGCAAGTCAGAATATCTGCTGGTATCTCCCTCAGACAGCATGGAAGGGTGGGGATAACTGGAGAATTAGCTAAATCTTCCTCAGTTAATGCTGACACCGTACTTGATTTGTGAGAGAAAGTGGCCCAAGGTTCTGTATTTGAACCTGTAGCCATAGCAATTTGCTTAGAAGTAGGGCTTTGCATTGAGTTCTGTGTCTCTACCAGTACTTGAGGGGAGGGAGTGTAGGTGGAAGAAAAACTGATTTCATTGAGTGTAGTTGTATATATGTTTGTCCTGATAGATTCTGTGTCCGAAGCCTGTCCATGTTCGGCCCCCAATGCCACCTCGTTATCCTGCTCCCTATGGTGAGAGGATGTCTCCAAACCAGCTCTGCAGTGTCCCGGTATGTCACTTTAAGCCTAACAAAAATGTGCAGTATGTATTTTCTGATCGCTATTTGTATGATCACTGCCAGTATTTAGATTTGCTGACATCTCCTAAATTATACCTATTTTTTATAATCTCCTTAAATTTCTGGATCCAATTGTCCCCAGGTCAGAGGACAGTTGTTTCTTACATCAACTCTTTTCTTATCTTTAAAAATCTAAACTGATTGTGATCATCTGGTTCCTACCGTTTCGGTCCCACATTCTACTGCTTTCTTTTTCATGTCACATGGTCATGGTGTTTTTGTAATTCCTAGCGTTACTCTTTTTTTATATTCCAGAACTTGACTCTGTAATTTGAGAGTTATTATACCCAAGTTTATACTGCATTTCTGCTGAGTTTCCTTATTATTATATTGATGTACCCCCTGTTTTATAGCATATTCTTTTTTTTTTTTTTATCTTAGAACTCTTCCCTCCTGGGTCACCCTTTTCCTCCTAGTGTTCCTCCTGTTCTCAGCCCCCTCCAGAGAGCACAGCTTCTTGGAGGAGCACAGGTAAGCCTGTGATTAACCCTACTCATAAAGAACTCTCCTACTTTCCTAAAGTTCATTAGATGGTAGCCCCTTTTTTGCTGTTAATCACTACTCTTATTTTTGCCTTTACTTTTTCAAACAAAGTTATTGATGGAAACAGTATTCACCTTTCTGTAGACAAAAGCAAAGGGACTTGCTAATTGTCTAAATCTAAGATCTTCCTCTTTGTAGCTACAGCCTGGACGGATGTCTCCCAGCCAGTTTGCACGGGTGCCTGGATTTGTTGGTAGTCCACTTGCTGCCATGAATCCCAAGTTGCTACAAGGGCGAGTTGGGCAGATGCTTCCCCCAGCACCAGGCTTCCGTGCCTTCTTTAGTGCTCCACCCTCCGCTACACCACCTCCACAGCAGCACCCTCCTGGCCCAGGACCCCACCTGCAAAACCTAAGGTATACAAAATCAATGCCACTATTTATCAATTATCAGCCAAGTCTTTTGATTGTGGATGTGTAGTTTTATAAGACTCTTGATATTTGCTAACTAATAAATTTTAAGATGTTATTGGATCCTCAGGTTGACAAACATGGAAATGTTTGACAATCTCCAGGCTTTCTTGTGAATCACATTTTTCTCACATTACCAGAAGGTATGGAATAGAGCGACAGATGCTGAAAAGTCAGCTAATCTTCACACTAGCTAAGTTGTTTGCTTTTATCCTCTGGTTTTATAACAAAAGGGGTTCAAGTTCCTGTTTCGGTGAAGTTGTGTTTTATTACATATCGTATTGTGGCAGTCAGGATTTTCAAGAGACACCCGAGAACCAGTAGGGGAAAGAGAGCAAGAATGTTCATGTGAGCAAGTTTTATTTTAAGAAATCGGCTCATGTGATTGTAGAGACTGACAAGTTCGAAATCCGTAAGACAGACCAGCAGGCAAGAAACAGTTTTTAAAAGCTCAAGTTGCAGTCTTGAGTTTGAAATAAGTATAGCAGGTCAGCAGTCAAGACACTCAAGCAGGATTTTTGTGTTCCACTCTTGAGGCAGAATTCCTTCTTCTGGGAAACTTTAGTTTGTTATAAATGTTAATCACATCTTTACAAAATACCCTCACAGCAACATCTAAGCAGTGTTTGACCAAATAACTGGGTACTAAGGCCTAGTCATATTAACTATCACACATATATCTTTAATAATATTCCCACATAGTTGAAACTGAGTATGTTAAACCTACTTAGAGACTTCTGTTAAACAGTTAAAAGCAAAAAGAAAAAGAATTATACTGCTTTACTCCTAATTCACTCAGATTTCATGATCACCCTTTTAGAACTTGGTCTTTGTGGAAGATATGTAAAAATATGACTATCTTTTGCTTCTAAAAGGTCTCCTTAGAATAGACTTTTTTATTTTTTTATTTTTTTGAGACAGAGTCTCACTCTGCCTCCCAGGCTGGAGTGCAGTGACCCACATGATATCGGCTCACTGCAAACTCTGCCACCTAGGCTCAAGCGATTCTACTGCCTCAGCCTTCCAAGTAGCTGGAACTGCAGGCGCCTGCTACCACACCCAGCTAATTTTTGTATTTTTAATAAAGACAGGGTTTCACCATGTTGGCCAGGCTGGTCTCGAGCTCCTGACCTCAAGTGTTCCACCCGCCTTGGCCTCCCAAAGTGCTGGGATTACACACTGCACCCAGCCCGAACAGACTTTTGTAGTCCCTTAAGTTAACCTGTACGAAGTTATCCTGTACTGACAACATTCTTTAAAATTTCAAATCATCAGGATGACCAAACTGAGAACCTCTGTTCCATTTTTCTTAGATCTCAGACCCCAGTGTTTAGACCGGACACAACTCACCTTCATCCACAGCACCGTCGACTCTTGTATCAGAGACAGCAACAGAATAGAAAGTAAGTACTCATCCAACTCCTTTATGGCTTCTTAATTCAGCTTTTAATTTTGACAGTGTAACAACATGCTATTTAGTAGTTTGTTTTTTTTTGTAAGTTTACTTCGTATCCGTAAACCTGAATGTATTATCAACATGTAAATATGAAAAGCATAATATTGAGTAAAGAAGCAAGGAACGGAATTACATGTACCATTTATGTAAAACTAAAAGGCACACAGAATAATACTGTGTAATATTTAAACACAGACACACAAGTAATAAACGTACAAAAACATTTCAGGGAGGATACATACCAAGGCATGATAGTGGTTCCTCTATGAAGGAAGAGAAGCTGGAAACTGGGTCTAGAGGGGTACAACAGGGCCTCTGTCAGTGTAACACTGTGTTATTTTAATATTACTTTAAAATATTTGAAGCAAATTCAACCAAATACATTTTTTTCTATTAGCTCTAGATGATGGGTAAATGGATATTTATTATAGTATTTGCTGGGCTTTTTCTCTGAATTTGAAATATTTCATGATTTTCAATGAGCTTAAAATATTTATGTAGACTTCAGAGCTAAATCGCCTGTGTCAAAATCCCTTAGTCCACCACTAGATGTATGGCTTTGGACAAGTTACTTGATCTCTCTTTGGCGTCGGTTTGTTGTCTTAAGTGGGGAAGAGAAAACTACCTACCTCACAGAGTTATTCTAGAGCTTATACAAAAGTCCACAGGTGAATATGCTTAGCATATGGAAAGGTACTCAGATCTTAGTTTTATTTCTTGATTATTTATTACATAGCTCTTTCCTCTTAAATTCTATTAAAACTTAGTTCTTTTTCACTCCCCTTTTAAGAAAAGCAAGGGGAATCTTTTAAAAAAAAAAAAAATTGGCCTCATTTATTCCTCTGTGTTAAAAAGCGTAATTACTTTGCCCACTTGGAGTGAATGTGGTGTATGTTTTTCAGTCAGCATCGGAATCTCAATGGTGCAGGAGATAGAGGAAGTCACCGGAGCAGTCATCAAGATCATCTCCGAAAGGATCCATATGCCAATCTCATGTTGCAGCGGGAAAAGGATTGGGTCTCCAAAATCCAGATGATGCAACTGCAAAGCACTGATCCCTACCTGGATGATTTTTATTACCAGGTAAATACTCTGTGCTAGTGTTGAGGATAATAGTTTGGTCCCCTACACTGGTAAGGGTATTCATTTAAATATTGGTACAATTAAATATTTGTAAAATTTTCTTTTGAGATACTTAGCCTCTTGCACTACTCACTATCAGTACATTTCTAGAACTGAACTTGTGTTACTGTCACTGGCATAAATTATTTGATGGTAAACAACAGTCGTCTTCTGTGCTTATGTTACAACCGAAATCATCCTCTCATGGTAGAATTACTTTGAAAAACTGGAGAAACTGTCAGCTGCTGAAGAAATACAAGGTGATGGCCCTAAGAAGGAGCGCACCAAGCTTATCACCCCTCAGGTGGCCAAACTGGAGCACGCCTATAAGCCAGGTAAGGTCCTCATAAGAAAGATGCCCATAATAAAAGAAATTTGAGAAGCGCTGATTAAATATAGACAAGTGTATATGTGGAAGGATATGTAAAGACATTTCAAAGTGATTTTAAAGTACCATTGTCCTTAATAAATGCAAAACTCAGCCTTTATTCAAGCCTGGACTGAACGCTTTGACATGTGCCTTTTCAGGTCCTTTTCTACTTGAGATTTCATGATTTTTTAAATGTATTCTAATTTTCAGTACCCCTAAAATAAGGGGGAAATACTTTAGATTTTTATTGTGATAATTATTGTAACAAAAAAAGAGAGAAAAGATAGATTTTGATGAGGGGTTGCTTTAAATAACACATTGACCTTTTTTTTTTTTTTTTTTTTGAGAAAGAGCCTTACTCTGTTGCCCAGGCTGGAGTGCATTAGTGCCATCTCAGCTAGCTGCAACCTCCACCTCCTGGGCTCAAGCGACTCTCATGTCTCACCCTCCTGAGTAGCTGGGATTACAGGCGTGTGCCACGACATCCAGCTAATTTTTGTACTTTTAGTAGAGACGGGGTTTCGCCATGTTGGCCGGGCTGGTCTCGGACTCCTGGCCTCAAGTGACCCACCCACCTCGGCCTCCCAAAGTGCTGGGATAATAGGTGTGAGTTACCACACCCGGCCTAAATAACACATTGACTTTTGCAGTAAGTTATTAGACTATGAGTAAGGTACAGAGGAAAGTAAAAATCTTATTTGAACACTGCCTGCATTGCTGACTTTTTATTTTGTTGGATTTTTTTTTTTTTTTTTGTCTTTGCAGTGCAATTTGAGGGCTCTTTGGGAAAGCTTACTGTTTCTAGTGTGAATAATCCCCGAAAAATGATTGATGCTGTTGTGACATCTCGGAGTGAGGATGATGTAAGTGTCAACACAATTGTCTGTTTAAGAACATCTGATTTGTGACCATTTCTTTTGGGGCCACCATGGAATGAGATCAGGCATGGTAGAGTTGTTTGTAGTCTAACCTGGGACCTCCTACCTTGTCATGCATTCTAGTTTTCCACAGATGTGCTGCAATATTAACACCTTCATTTCTAAGGCAGCCAGGCAGGGACTAGGGTGGCAGGAGTCTTTGGACTGGGTAGCTCTGGCTGCAAACAGCATGTGTTTACTCCAGTTTGATGTTTTAAAAAATTATCATTTTCTATGTGTTTTAAGATTTTCAGAAAGAGGATCAGAAAAAATAATTATGGGGTACGAGGCTTAGTACCTGGGTGATGAAAGAATTTGTACAACCCCCATAACACAAGTTTACCTGTGTAACAAACACATGTACCCTATAACCTGCACATGTACCCTTGAACATAAAATTAAAGTTTAAAAATAAAAAACAAGATTTTCATATTTTATATGATTTCCTTATCCTCTACTAAGATTACCCTTTGCCTACCTATGAATGCAATTTAATAGTTTGTGGGTTAAGTCAACTTTGACCTTTGTTCATACTAGGGTTGTTTTAGATTAACTTTCAGAGACTCAATTATCTTCTCAAAGTACTGTCACAAATGAACCTACAGATGCACACTTGGTAAATTATTTTGACAAAGGTAAAGAATTTGCATTGAATAGTCTTCTCTTTTTTAGGAGACAAAAGAAAAACAAGTTCGAGACAAGAGGAGAAAAACCCTTGTCATAATTGAGAAAGTAAGTTTAGAATTTGTTGCTGTAGTTAGTTTCAAATATGGAACTGTCACATGTATGTATACACTAGAACTGAAACAGTGAGCAATCAATCAGTGTTCTTTGGTTTTAATTCATGAATATATTCTTGGTAAGTGACTGTTGTGCACCAGATAACTCTGGAAAGGATTATGTTATGTTTCACCTATTGGCATCATAGAAAGAACACTGCAGTTAAAGTTGGAAGTGTACTGGGTTTTTGTCCAAGCTTATTCAGTTAATAGCTGAGTGTCTTTGGGCAAGTCACCTCTCTAAGCCTGATAAAATGGGAATAAAAATTACATTGTCCTACCTATGGATTAATTTAGTTCACAGATATTTACTGGGCACTATTCTGGGTGCTGAGGAAACTAATGGATATTAATAGTTGATTTGTAAAATGTAACCACCACATTGTAAGGCCATACACCATAGTGGTTAAAAGCATGGACTCTAGAACCAAGCTGCAAATCATGTCTTTTCCATTTCTGAGTCTGTAACTTAAGGCACGTTATTTAACCTTTCTACGCTCAGTTTCTTTATCTGTAAAAATGGAGATGATAGTAGTAGTTTTCTCTTTGGATTGCCTTTTTTTTTTTTTTTTCTTTTTGAGACAGAGTCTCACTCTGTCGCCCAGGCTGGAGTGCAGTGGTGTGATCTCAGCTCACTGCAACCACAACCTCCTGGGTTCAAGCGATTCTCCTGCCTTAGCCTCTTAAGTAGTTGGGATTACAGGTGCGGGCTACCTCACCCGACTAATTTTTTGTATTTTTAGTAGAGATGGGGTTTTACCATGTTGGCCAGTCTGGTCAAGGAAAGTGTAATTATTTTACTATCTTTTTTTTTTTTTGAGACAGAGTTTCACTCTTGTTGCCCAGGCTGAAGTGCAATGGCGAGATCTTGGCTCACCACAACCTCCGCCTACGGGGTTCAAGTAATTGTCCTGCCTCAGCCACCCGCATAGCTGGGATTATAGGCATTTGCCACTACGCCCGGCTAATTTTGTATTTTTAGTAGAGACGGGGTTTCTCCATGTTGTTCAGGCTGATCTTGAACTCCCGACCTCAGGTGATCCGCCCATCTCGGCCTCCCAAAGTGCTGGGATTACAGGCATGAGCCACCGTGCCCGGACTATTTTAATATCTTTGCCTGGTAGAATGGAGGTCAGAGAGAGACAAAGAATGGTGGTTTGAGGAACTTTTTAAGTTATTTCATATGGTTTTCCACATTAAAAAAAAATCTCAGTCTTTCTATAATAAGTTTGTATTCTTTTGTCTTTTTCTAGTAGTCAGTCCTAAACAGTGAAATTGTTTAACTAATACTCTGGTTCTGACCTAGCATGCTGTGGCCTGCTTTTGTCTCCCTTCTTAGACCTACAGCTTACTCCTTGATGTGGAGGACTATGAAAGACGTTATCTCCTATGTCTAGAAGAAGAGCGACCTGCCCTAATGGATGAGAGAAAGCACAAAATTTGTAGCATGTATGACAACTTGAGGGGGAAATTGCCTGGACAAGAGAGGTAAGCATTATGCACTTTGAGGAAAACATTAAACTAACTGGACTCCTTCCTCTGTCATAACTGGACTTCATACATTTCTGCTTCTTAGGTACACTTCCCTACCATCTCTGTAAGCTCAGAATCTATCCTTTTAGCCTAACTCAAATGCCACTTTATTTAAAATATGAATTATCTTTTCCAGTGAGGAAAGAAAAAAAACCTCTTTATCCTGAATTTATCATTCAACAAATACATAGTATCTGCCAGGGACAGTGCTAGGGGCTAGAGATATAGTGGATAACATTATTGGGTTCTTGTTTTGTGCTTACAGATTGCACCTGATTTATAATTACTAGCATGTTTAACCTTGTAATCTTTATTAAGATCAGATATACAAACATTTATACTTCCTGGGATTTCCACAAAATATTTATATCCTGTTGAAACCATTCAGTCTTCCAATGAGGAATCCCTCTCCTACCCCATTATCTGCAAAAGAATCTTGCTCATGTTAAATGTTCTGTAAATCCTAAATACTTATTTGATATATTCAAGAGAACTACAACTTCTAATAACTCCCTTTCCTTTTACCCGTTCAAGAGAATCGCTGATCCTTCTAAGCCAGGACATACGCAAAACCAAACATAAGAATAAGCACTTCCTTTTCAACACACCTTGTCTGGAGTTAGGCTGACAGGGAACTGGTTGAATAAATGGTTTATCCATAGATTGGAATGTTATCTAGCTATTAAAATGTATGTGGTTGAAATATATTTATTGATACAGAAATAAGTTGTTGAGTGAAAAAAGTCAAGGTACAAAACCATATGCATTCTATGAGCCCATTGTTTTATGAAAGAAAAAAATATGTAATACAAAGCAAAATGTTGTTTAAAATGGTAACACTAATTAACTCTGAGTTGATGAATGTTTTTCTTTTTTTTTTTTTTTTTTAAAGCTATTGCTCTGTTAACCTATGTTATTTGTATGGTTACTTAAAAGTTAAGAGAGGGAGGCCAAGCACTTTGGGACCCTGAGGGGGTGGATCACTTGAGGTCAGGAATTCGGAGACCAGCCTGGCCAACATGGTGAAACCCTGTCTCTAGAAAAATACAAAAATCAGCTGGTCATGGTGGCGGGCATCTATCGTCCCAGCTGCTTGGGAGGCTGAGGCAGGAGAATCACTTGAATCCAAGAGGTGGAGGCTACAGTGAGCCAAGACAGCGCCACTGCACTCCAGCCTGGGTAACAAAGCGAGACATTGTCTCAAAAAAAAAAAAAAAAAAAGAAAAAAGAAAAGAAAAAAAGTTAAGGAAATTAGTGCATACAGTTGGCCAAGTTTTTTTTTAACCATATAATTTGTGAAATGATGATTTTCTACATTTGTAAAACCTGAAAATTTACTTTTTATTTGGTTGAGATTTGGAGAAGTAATTCCTACTAATTTATTTTATTGTAGAATGAAAATGAATGCAGTATATTCATTCAGTAACATCTAAGAGGAAAAAAATGAGGGTTTCTTAATTGTTCTTGCTGACCTAAGTTGGCATTTTTCTTCCGTTGCAGGCCTAGTGATGACCACTTTGTACAGATCATGTGTATCCGAAAAGGGAAGAGAATGGTTGCCCGTATTCTTCCTTTCCTCTCCACAGAGCAAGCAGCTGACATTCTCATGACAACAGCCAGGAACCTCCCTTTCCTTATCAAGAAGGATGCACAAGATGAGGTGACTATGCAAGATGGGACATCTTGCCTTTGAGTCTTTATAACTGATAAGATTTCTAGAATGCAAACTTATTTTCCTCTCCTCTTCCCTTTTGTATTTTTGTCTAATCTTTGGCCGTGTGATTTGATTATTTAAAACAAAACCTTTAGTATTTCAGGCCTATATTTTTAATCCCATATTTGGTCAAACAGACTACGTTTCTAAACATGAGAAAAACAACAATTCCCTCTTACTTGACATAGTCGTGAAGATGTGGTCTGTATCAGAATTACTTGTGTAGATAAGTCAGTTCCACCCCAAACTGCTGAATCAGAATTTACAGAAGGATTAGGGTTTTTGTATCTTAGTCTCCACCTGAATCTGATGTTCACTGAAGTTTGAAAACTTTTAGTCTTGGTTACTTTGCTAGATATAAAGTATCATTATTGGTCTGTTATCAGTAGCTTAACATTAGCCTGTAGACTTAGTTAAATGGTATCCCACAGCAGTTGAGCTAGTCCCCTTTTGGTTTCTTTTTTTTTTTTTTTTTTTTTTGAGACAGAGTTTTGCTCTGTCACACAGGCAGGAGTGCAATGGTGTCATCTTGGCTCACTGCAACCTCCGTGTCCCAGGCTCAGGTGATTCTCCCACCTCCTGAGTAGCTGGGACTACAGGCATGCGCCACCATGCTCGGCTAATTTTTTTACCTTTTGTAGAGACGGGGTTTTGCCACGTTGCCCAGACTGGTCTCAAACTCCTGGACTCATGCAGTCCTCTTGCCTTGGCCTCCCAAAGTGCTAGGATTACAGGCTTGAGCCACTGCGTCCAACCCGAGCCAGCCCTTTAAATAATTTTTATCATGATCTAAACTGGGCTGGAATTTTAACATGGTTATCACATGTGCAAGTTAATTCTTGGTTAGAGTTTTTCTCTCCTTATCCTTGTCATAGCACACCTGAAAGATGAGCAAAATTTAGAATAGTCTTAAGAAGTTCAAAATAAGAAATTGATAAAAGTAGGACAAAGGATGAATATTAGTGCAAGATTCAGAGTAGTGAAATATATGAGAGTGAACCTGTTATAGACTATAAGTTGAGTAATAACCATCTAAGTAATGAGTCCCCAGAAAACACAGAACACCAGAATACCTTCTAAATGGTATGCTACAAAAGGGAAACTATTCCTTCATAGATCCTTGAAATGTTAGCATCTGCAGAAGAAATGAAAGAGAAGTTTAGGTCTCATTGAAAGCAGTGAAGTGGGTTGGGACAAGTATATATTTAAAAGATTTGGCTGGGCACAGTGGCTTACACCTATAATCCCAACACTTTGGGAGGCTGAGGCAAGTGGATCACTTGAGGCCAAGAGTTCAAGACCAGCCTGGGGCAACATGGTGAAAACCTGTCTCTACTAAAACTAGAGGAAAAAAAAAAAAAAAAAAAACTGAGCCAGACACAGTAGTGTATGCCTATGGTCCCAGCTACTCAAAAAAAAAAAATGAGTTGGGGAAAAGTTCCAGTATTTGAGGTTTATCCTAGAAAATAGAAGACCAGACTAAAAAAGTAACAGCTACCTTAGAGCATGTAAATTGTACGCAGTGTAATGGGCACTTGTAATCCCACCAGAGCTCTTCTGTGGAAACAAGTTTGGGAGATATTTGCTGAATACTTCTATGTGCCAGGCACTATTTTACCTCCTAGAAGTACAACACCTAGTTCTAGGTGCTAAAAGATAAGAGTACAAAAATGCCTGCTTTCGTAGAGCTTACCTGCTAGGGAGGAAAGTTTGGCTAAGTACCAAGGCTGATTTTTACCTGTATGTTTTAAGGAGTAATAAACCATATCTCTAAATACCATTTTCTTGAAGTAATAGCTGGTTCTAGGTCTGAAACATGAAATGTGCAAGATATCCTGGAATATGTCGTGCCAGAAAGCAAGAAGTTAATAGATTACTAGGGTCCTGTCTAAAGGATGCACAAACTAATTTCAAGGGACTCACATTGGCCAAAAGTGGAATAATTTTCATCAGAAAGAACAATTACAGCAGTAGATTGAAATATATCAAATATATTTAATGAGTTAATAATGTTTAAGCATATATTGATCTCCTTTGGAGACTACTAGACCATCAACTCACTATTCAGAAAATTGGTAAATAAAGGAAAAGAAAAGCATTTATCCTGCCTTTCCATTACAACCAAATGTCATGGTAATCAGACAGTTTATAATACAAAGTTCTTCTTTGTAGAAGAATTTTCGCTAATAAATACAAAAGAAATGATAAAATTAGAAAATAACTGTTTTCACAAACCTCAATGGAAAAGCAGTCAATCTAGACAGTGCTCATTACTGGCTGCTAAAAGTATTAGGTAAAAAGTGGATGGGGAACTTTACAGTGGTTGGAGCAGCCTGGCAACACGTGAACCCACTGATGAACTCTTAACACCTCTAAGAGTGGGACAACCAAGCACTGTGCTTTTTTTTTTAAAAAAAAAAAAAAAGGAAACAGAGTCTTCCTACGTTTCCAGGCTTGTCTCAAGCTCCTGGGCTCAAGCAATCTTCCCATCTCTGCTTCCTAAAATGCAGGGATTATGGGCATGAGCCACCATACCTAGCTCTTCTTGACATAATGCAATGGAAAACACACAAGTTCTATCCATGACGTTTTCTCACATGTCCCTCCCACACCCTACTGAACCTGAATCAAATAAACCTGTTATTCTAACTATCCGTTTAGGAGGGAAACAAAGGATAGCAGAACCTGCTAAGTGATACTGCCAACATGCAGTTTGCCAAATTCAAGCTACAGAACAAATGACCCAGTTTCTTTAACAGTTAAATAACAAGAGAAAAGGGCCAGTGGCAGAGGACCTGTTAGAGAGATTTTAAAAACCTTACCAGGCAAATGCAATGTGTGGATCTTGTTTGAACCATAATTAGCACAGTAATGGTTCTAATACAAAGTTCAGCTGCTAAAAGACATTTTTAAAGGCATTTGGGGGAATTTGAATTTGGAACAGACACTAGATGATATTTTAAAATTATTTCCTGAGAAATGTTCTATGAAAAAAAATTATTATTTATTTTGTTAGGTATGCTATTGTGAGAGATTTTGTTAGAAATACAAACTGATGTATTTTGGGATGAAATGATATGATACAGGAGGAATATGGATTTAATAAGATTGGCAAAATGTTGTTTGGTTGACGTTGAAATTGGGTGGTGAGTACATCAATGTCATTATGCTGCTGTCTGTATTTTCATGTATGTTTTAAAATGACCATAATAAAAGCTTTTTTTATTTATAGTAGTAGACCACAAAAAATATTTTACTCCCCATTTGCGGGTGCCATTTAAAGTAAAACCAACCATCACTTTATACCGTGGGCATTGATTGTCTGGAAGCACTCTTGATTTCCTTTGTTGTGTTATAACCTAGTTATTTATATTAATAGTTCTGTATTTTAACTTTCCAGTTGACTACATGACAAAAGAAATAAATGACTAGAAGACTGGAATTCAACAGCCTTGGGTTCTGGCTCTAGCTGCTGGCTGTGTAACTCCAAACACTGAGTTTCTCATCACTTTATAGATTCTCTAAAAATCTATAAAAATTGGCTAATTATTTCTCTTCTTCCTCATTGAGCTTTTATAAGAATAAGAGAAAATACAATTAAATCTGAAAACACTTCTTTTTTTTTTGAGACGGAGTCTTGCTCTGTTGCCCAGGCTGGAGCGCGGTGGCGCAATCTTGGCTCACTGCAAGCTCCGCCTCCCAGGTTCACGCCATTCTCCTGCCTCAGCCTCCTGTGTAGCTGGGACTACAGGCGCCTGCCACCGCACCCGGCTAATTTTTTTGTATTTTTAGTAGAGACGGGGTTTCACTATGTTAGCCAGGATGGTCTCGATCTCCTGACTTCGTGATCCTCCTGTCTCGGCCTCCCAAAGTGCTGGGATTACAGGCTTGAGCCACCGTGCCCGGCCACTGAAAACACTTCTTTTGAGACAGGGTGGGTCTCACCCTGTCACCCAAGCTGGAATGTGGTGGTGCATTCATAGTTCAATGTAACCTTGAACTCCTAGACTCAAGCAAACCTACCACCTCAGCCTACTGAGTAGCTGGGGACTACAGGTGAAATTTTTTTATTTGTTGTAGAGATGAAGTCTCACTACATTGTCCAGACTAGTCTTGAACTCCTGGCCTGAAGTGCTCTTCTGCTTGGCCTTTAACCTATCTTAGAGTGCTTCTCACAGTATATTGAAATTGCCAATTAACCCATATCTCCTCCGCTGTACTTTAGATCCCTGAGGTTCTGTGTCCTGTTTGCCATTTGTTTTTAGCCCATGGGGTCTGGCAGAGTGTAAGCATTTAAGAATATTTATGGGATGAGTTAAAGTATTGATGTTTTAGCATAACTCTCGGTATGTATTTGCGAGTGATTTTTTTTTACACCCTTGGTTCACACCAGTCGTGGTGTTTTGAGATGAAAAAGTTCTCAGTAGATAGCTTAGAATTCATTGTTAAGACTCTAGTCATATCTGCCAGACTTGTGCCTTAAGTGGTTGAATATGCAAATGAGCATCCTTCCATCCATGCCCCTGATGGAGGGTAACTGAAGTAACACATGCCAGGATATAATGCTTTTATTTATTTTTTGTAGGTGCTGCCATGCTTACTGAGTCCCTTCTCTCTCCTCCTCTATCATCTTCCATCAGTGACTATCACCAGCCTTTTGCAACAGCTAATGAACCTACCTCAAAGTGCAGCTACACCAGCACCCTCCAATCCTCACCTCACTGCTGTGCTCCAGAACAAGGTGATCTTGCCCTCTTCAGTCCTTGAACTTTGTGAAGTGTCTTAATTTGCATTATAGATTAAAATAATGGCTGCTGTATCTCTAGCAACTTGTGAAAAAGGCTTCTTTCAGTCAAGAGTTACATTAAGCTCCTAGTAACAGAGGCTAGAAATAACAGTGGTTTCAACAAAATAGGATTTTATGTGTCTGGTGTGAAATAAATTTGATTTAGTAGCTCCACAGTCATCAGGGATCCAGGCTTTTTCACTTTTTTTCCTCTGCCATTCTTAGCAGTGGCTTCCATGTTCATTATTCCTCATGGTCCAAGATGGCTGTGGAATTCAAGATTCAGCTTTACATCAAGAAGGATGGATGGATTTTGGAGGGCAAAAAGGTGTGGACCAGCTGCTCATCTTCCTTATTGAGACTTTTTCCAGGAGTTCTAACCAAAAACTTCTACTTACTGTTAATAGCCAGGACATTGTCACATGGCCACACCTAAGTGCAGGGAAGGCTAGAAAATACCTTCTAGTTTATGCCATTGTCATGACACGTAAGAGTTCTGATAATGGGTAGGAAGGCATATTAGGTAGGCATTTAGCAGTCTCTGTCATAGTAGAATCATCCATTTCATACTTTATTTGCATCAGGTTAAAGATTCAGAGATTCCTAGGAGAAGCATAATATGAAGTGAAGAATATGAATTTTTAGTCTTTGCCTGCTACTGTCTAGCTTTGTGACCTTGGACAGATGATACCACATTGCTGAATCAGTTTCCTGGTCTATAAGATGGAGGTGATGATTAGACTTCATAGAGTTGTCCTGGTACTTAAATGAGATAACAGTTGTAAGTGCTTCGATATAATACCTGGTACATAGTAGTTACTCATTAAGGGCCATTCTATGTATAGTAGAGATGAAAAAGTGGTCTCAAGGCCTCTTGCTCCTTTGCACCTGAAAACCTGCCAAAGCATGACACTAAAGGGTGGTATATCAGAGGCAGAAGAAGTGACAGTGCCTCCGGGGACATTAGATGGGGTTCTGGAGTGATCAGGAATGTGCCTTTCTGTTATTTGGTCTCTTAGTTTTAATTTTAGTAAAGGCAGTAGTAGTTTTTTTCTGAGAATAACATGAAAAGGGATTTTTTTTTTTTTAATCAGGGTCTGCTCTGTCACCCAGGCCAGAGTGCAGTGGCAAGATCTTGACTCACTGCAACCTCTGCCTCCTGGGCTCAAGCCATCTTCGCACCTCAGCCTTCCAAGTAGATGGAACTACAGGCACGTGCCACCACGCCCAACTAATTTTGTGTATTTTTTGTAGAGGTGGGGTTTCGCCATGTTGCCCAGGCTGGTCTCTATCCGCCGTCCTCGGCCTCCCAAAGTGTTGGGATTATAGGCATGAGCTACTGTAACTGGCCATGAAGGGAAATTTTGTAGAAAAGTGAGGTTACCTGTCCTCTATGAGTGAGCTTAGAAAGTTGGGATGGAATCCCACAGTACTGCCAGCCTTCCTTTTATGGTCCATTTATAGCTATGAGTCATATATTTAACCTAGATCTTGTCCCTATTTGTATTTTCTTTTTTGAGACAGGATCTCACTCTGTCACCCAGGCTTCAGTGCAGTGGCACAGTCATAGCTCATTGCAGCCTCAACTTTCTGGACTCAAAGTGATCCTCCCACCTCAGCCTCTTAAGTAGCATGTGCCACCATGCCCAATTGACTTTTTTTTTTTTTTGAGACAGAGCCTTGCTCTATCACCCAGGCCACAGTGCAGTGGTAATATGTTGGCTCACTGCAACCCCTGCCTCCCAGGTTCAAGCGATTCTCCTGCCTCAGCCCCCCAGGTAGCTGGGATTACAGGTGCCCGCCACCACACCGGGCTAATATTTGTATTTTTAGCAGAGACGGAGTTTCACCATGTTGGCCAGGCTGGTCCGGAACTCCTGACCTCACATGAGCCTGCCTCAACCTCCCAAAGGGCTGGGATTACAGGTGTGAGCCACCATACCCAGCCTCCGATTGATTTTTATATTTTTTGCAAAAACAGGGTCTCACTATGTTGCTCTGGCTGGTCTTGAACTCCTGGACTCAAGTAGTCCTGCCTTCACCTCCCAAAGTGCTGGAACTACAGGCATGAGCCACCATGCCCATGCCCAGTCCCCTGTTCATTTTTTTTTTTTCTTTTGAGACAGAGTCTCCCTCTATCGCCCAGGCTGGAGTGCAGTGGCATGATCTCAGCTCACTGCAAACCCCGCCTCCTGGGTTCACACCATTCTCCTGCCTCCCCAGTAGCTGGAACTACAGGCACCCGCCACCACACCCAGCTAATTTTTTGTGTTGTTTAGTAGAGACAGGGTTTCACTGTGTTAGCCAGGATGATCTCGCTCTCCACCCGCTTTGGCCTCCCAAAGTGCTGGGATTACATGTGTGAGCCACTGCGCCTGGCCCATAATTTTATCCTATGCCCCAAATACTACATTTCCTGATTTTACTGTCTACTAAATAAAACACATTTTTATATATTACTTTTTTTTTTTTTTTTTAAGACGGAGTTCCACTCGTGTTGCCCAGGCTGGAGTGCAATGGTGTGATCTTGGCTCACTGCAACCTCCATTTCCCGGGTTTAAGCAATTCTCCTGCCTCAGCCTCCCAAGTAGTTGGGATTACAGGCATGTGCCACCATGCCTGTCTAATTTTCTATTTTTAGTAGAGATGGGATTTCACCATTTTGGTCAGGCTGGTCTCAAACTCCTGACCTCAGGTGATCCACCCACCTCGGCCTCCCAAAGTGCTGGGATTACAGGCATGAGCCACCACACCTGACCATTTTTATATATTTCATACTCTAAAGCATGTTTCTGAATTTTAATTATAGATACGGTATATACATCTGTTTACCCTTTCTCTTTATTTTTTAGATTTTTATTAACATTCTCTCTAAGACTTTATATTTCCAGATAGAGATGTGCTTTTTAATGAAAAGTTTCCCTTTATACCATGTTTATTTCAGTTGTCCTTATTTGTATATTTTCCTACAGTTTATACCTTGTTTCTTAATTCAAAATATCTTACTGTATTTCATGGTTTTTCTTTTTTTTTCCTGATTTTAATTTCTGTATCAAAGTTGGTCTTCATTGACTTTCCTTTTTAGCCTATTTCAGTTCTCATAAATAAGAGAAAAGTCAAATTCTACATTATCCATGGCAAGGAAAAACCATCTGTTAACCTCAGCATGGGGAACAGAGAGGCGTGTTGGACACCATGACTTTCCGTTTCTGTTGGCTGCGCCTGGCCACTGCTATCCCAGAAAAAAACCTGGAGAGAGACATAGCCTTTCAACTCATGCTTGTCTGATCTTTGCCTGGTTTCACAGAAAAGCACAGTGGTGAGGTCATTTTGATTTAGAGCCGTTCCCCATCTGATGCCAGGATCCCTTTAACAGTGGTGGAGGAGGTCTAGACGCAGTGTTGAGTTTGATTCCCTCTGTCTTCTCTCGTAGTTTGGCCTGTCACTGCTCCTTATCCTCCTGAGCCGTGGTGAAGACCTACAGAGTTCAGACCCTGCTACAGAATCAACGCAAAATAATCAGTGGTCAGTGTGGACTGTTTCTTCTCTTATTTTAAGTTATTTGAGGTAATCTTTTAAATTTTTGTCTCATAATATTATTATGGGTCTTCCCTGTCAGGACGGAGGTGATGTTCATGGCAACACGAGAACTTCTACGAATTCCCCAAGCAGCCTTGGCCAAGCCAATCTCTATACCTACAAACCTAGTGTCCCTCTTTTCTCGCTATGTTGACCAGCAGAAACTGAACTTGCTGGAGACAAAACTGCAGTAAGTTTGAAACAGGAGAGTTTCGCATCTCACTAAAGCTGGGACTTGAGAAGTTATGGTGGGGAGGCTGGGAGCGGTGGCTCACACCTGTAATCCTAGCACTTTAGGACACCCAGGAGGGTGGATCACTTGAGGCCAGGAGTTCCAGACCAGCCTGACCAAAATGGTGAAACCCTGTCTACTAAAAAAATACAAAAATTAGCCAGGTGTGGTGGTGCATGTCTGTAATCCCAGCTATTCAGTAGGCTGAGGTATGAAAATCATTTAAACCCAGGAGGCAGAGATTGCAGTGAGCTGAGATCGCGCCACTGCACTACAGCCTGGGTGACAGAGCAAGACCCTGTCTCAAAAAAATAAATAAATAAAAAGAAGGTATGATTGGGGTGAAGGGGGGAATAAAACTGACTTTGGTGGAAGAGATTGATTTTTTATTAACTATTTGTATCTATCTGTTAGATATAAAACACTGAACTGGGTACAACAGGGCCTTCATAATAGATGACTAAATGCTAAGGGTAGAGAAGTATCTCAGGTGTTTTGTTATGAGAAGTCTTACAAAGATGTAACTGTAATATGAAAGATTGCCTTTTGTTTTAACTCATTTATACAATTTTCCTTTCTCTCCTTTTACCCCTAGGCTAGTTCAGGGGATACGATAAAAGATCTCCAAATGTGTCCTGTACCTCCTTTTGGCTGTCACCTGCACTGCTGCCATCACCAATGGAGTGTTTTTAATGAGGGAGGGAAGGTAGCTTTTTCCCCAAAGCAAAGTCTTGTGGGATCGATTCCTGTTTACAGGGGTTGTCTCTCTAAATGTCAGATATTTCCCCACTGCTCTATGAAATTTGGCTGGGTGATACTTCTGCTGGTTTCTTCTTTACCTTCTATGTTACAGTTCTGCATGTCCTACTTTTACTCAGTTCTCAATTTTGCATTTTCTTTGCCCTAGAGACACAAGTGTAATCTCTCCCTTTATCCCACCACTACTCCAGCTCAGAGTAGATTGTAGCCTGCCAAAGGATTCCTTCCCTCATCCTATTGAAGTTGTTTTTTCATTGCCCCATATTAATATGACTATAGAAGAGCCAATTAAGTAGAAATCAAGATATACACACACACGTAGATACACACACACACACACACACACCATAAATGTATTTATGTGGTCTTCAGAGGGTCCTTAAAGAATGAATTTTAGATTGAAAAATATTTAGTTGTCTCATTACTTCCTCTAAACACAAACCAGCTGATGTATTTTAATCTGTTTCTGTTCTATCTTGTAATTAATTTGGTGGGTTCTACTTGTTTTAACATAAATAAAGAGTATGCAGCACGTTTAATAAAATCAGAACTCTTAATTGGCTTATGCCCAAATCTAGGCTGAGAAGTCCTTTTTCTTCTTCCCACCTTTATTTCCTTAGTTTCTGTCCACCTTAATGGAAATAGCACATGGTTATGTCTTTTTCCTGCTACAACTACAGTGTACTTGAGCCTTTCCCTCAAGTGCATTCGAAGTCACCCAGGATGGTCCTCACTAGTAGCCTGCTTTGGCAGTGTGGCTTTTTGCACACTTGCCCTGTCTTCCAGAGACTACTTCAGTAAGCCATGCTTCCTTCTTCCCCACTTTTATTTGGTGTCATGAATAGATACTTCCAGCTGTAACCATGGAAGCTCAGTTTGGCCTGCTTTACTTTTTAGTCTCCACACCGTGGGCAGAACTGCTGTCCTTACTACTTCATCTCACCCAAGTCCCGTTCCCAGGCAGCCAGGGGCCTGGGTTTGAATAATTGCAAGGCCAGCCTGCCATGATCTTTCTCACTTACTCCTCTCCCATTCAGCAATCAACCAGACTAAGGAGTTTTGACCCCTAGTGATTACAGCCCTGAAGAAAATTAAATCTGAATTAATTTTACATGGCCTTCCTGATCTTTCTGCTGTTCTTACCTTTTCGAATGTAGTTGGGGGGTGGGGGGGCAGGTTATGATATTTAAAGAGAATAAACATTTTGCACATACATGTATTGTACAACAGTAAGATCCTCTGTTAAAACCAGCTGTCCTTGTTCTCCATCTCCATTTCTTCCCATGCTGTAACCCCAGGCTCCACCAGCTGTTCCCCAGTGACGTTACCTAGCTTCCCTCTACCATTATCTACTGACCATTTCCACTACACGCCTTTCCTACCTTCCCTTCACAACCAATCAAGTGAATACTTGATTATTATCTCTTCCTTACTGTGCTTTATCTTTTTTGTTTTGTTCTAATTAATGAAAATAAAAGTTTCTAAATTTACATTTTTATAGGGTATTGTAAATAAAAACAAATTGTATACTTAAAAATGAGTGCCTGCATTTCTACTTTGTTACCTCAGAATATGATTTTTATGTTTCTAGCATATTTAGATAGACTGGCAACTTGATGTTGGGGATTAAAGATATTATTACCTATATTTTTACCTTTTTAATTTTGTTGCAAAGAAGACATTTTTATATAGTAACTTTTCTTTAAAAATCTAAGATGCTTTCAGTTTCTCCTCCCCCCATTTTAACTATACGACAAAATTATAAATTGTAGTAGATAAACTGTAGTTTGTCTTCTCCATCCTGCCCATCTCTGGGCACTGAGGAATCTGTCCCCCTTTAAGAGACTCATGTAGCCCAATGAGGCATTCAGCTGCCTTCATGGATAGTATGTACTTAGTTCTGAGCATATTGTATTTCAAAATTCATCTCTTCAAAGGAGATGGGAAAAGGTTGGTCATTCTTTATAGTAAATTTATTTTTATTATTTCAGACTTGAGTATCATTTTTACTCTAAAATGCTCGAGATAAAAGATTCAGCAAACACATAGAAAGGGGCAAAAAAAGTGGGGTTTTGTTTTCAAGACAGGGTCTCTGTTGCTCAGGCTGGAGTGCAGTGGCACAGTAGCACAATCACCACTCACGGCAGCCTCAATCTCCCAGGCTCAAGTGATCGGCCTCAGCCTCCCAAGTAACTGGGACTACAGGTGTGCACCACCACACCTGGCTAATTTTTATACTTTTTTGTAGAGTCGAGATCTCCCTATGTTGCCCAGGCTGGTCTCGAACTCCCAGGCTCAAGTGATCCTCCCACCTTGGCCCCCCAAAATGCTGGGAGTACAGGTGTGAATCACTGCACACAGCCTGCAGGTTTTTTCTTTTTTTGAGACGAGTTTCTCTGTCACCCAGGTTACAGTGCAGTGACACAATCACGGCTCACTGCAGCCTCTACCTCCCAGGCTCAAGCAGTTCTCCCACCTCAGCCTCCCAAGTAGCTGGGACTACTATAGGTGGGTGCCATCATGCCCAGCTAATTTTTTTGATTTTTAGTAGAGATGAGGTCTTCCTACATTGCCCAGGCTGGGCTCAAACCCCTGTCTCAAGGGATTCTCCTGTCTTGGCCTCCCAAAATGCTGGATTACAGGAGTGAGCCTCCAAAGTTTTAAATGATAAAGAGACAGGAGATCATTTAACATTATGAGGTGCCTACCTACATAAAGCTTTTTTTTTTTTTTCCCCCTGATGAGATGGGTTCCTTGAGGTTCAGCAGTAGCTTGCGGAGGTGACACAGGTAATGGGCAGCAGAGCAGGAGATTCATACAGCATATTATTGCTATAAGGAAATAAAATTATCTTCCAGTAAAAGATTTATTCACACCTTTTAACATGAAATAACACAAGGTATTAATAGATAGCCCTGCTTTGTTAGACTGGACGGGCCCAAGGATGCCCCTACCTTCACAGTAGACTAGATTCCAAAAGTCAGACATGAAGAAATCCCTAGAGATCATGTAGTTCAGTCCTCACAATTTGAGGAAGCCAGATCTCTGAGAGAGCAGTGACTTGGCCAAGGTGCCACAGCTGGCTAGTAGTAAAGCCAAGAAAAAAAACTCATATGTGAGGCCAGGTGCAGTGGCTCATGCCTGTAATCCCAGCACTTTGGGAGGCCAAGGCAGGCAGATCACCTGAGGTCAGGAGTTTGAGATCAGCCTGGCCAACATGGTGAAAACCTGTCTCTCCTAAAATTACAAAATTAGCTGGGCATAGTGGCACATGCCTATAATCCCAGCTACTCGGGAGGCTGAGGCAGGAGAATCACTTGAACCCGGGAGGCAGAGGTTTCAGTGAGCTGAGATTGCACCACTACATTCCAGCCTGGGGAACAAGAGCGAAACTCCATCTCAGTCTCAAAAAAAAAGAAAAGAAAAGAAAAGAAAAATTTGTACATGGGATTTTACTGTGTTGCCCAGGCTGGTCTTGAACTACTGGGTCCAAGTGATTCTCCCGCCTTGGCTTCCCAAAGTGTTGGGATTACAGGCATAAGCCACCGTGCCTGGTCACAAACGACTTTTAAAAGTCATGAGCCACCACGCCTGGTTCTGGGCAACATAGTAAAATCCCATGTACAATTTTTTTATTATTATTTCTTAAAAAGCTGTTTGTAAACCTCAGAGTAACTAATGAGGACAATATTAACTTCAGAAAAAATTTAGTGATGCACTAAAATAATCTACAAGAATAAGACAGAGTTGAAAACTGATACTAATGCAAGTAATATCCTGTGTAAGAAAAAGAAGACCCTGATAAATACATAGGTAATTAACCCTAATGGGTAATAGGTACAACCTTGTGAATAATCATTCACAAAATAAAGTACAAGTGAATAATATTAAGAACCTCACCCCCACTGGTAATCAGAGAAGTAAAAAGTAAATGTTTTTAACCTACCGAGTTAATAAACACTTTAAAAATAATGTTAGTGAGAATTTGGGGCTGCCACTCACTGGCAGGGGTAAATGTCTACCTTTCTGGAAAGTGCTTTCACCGTGTGGAGCACTTCAAAGTATTCTTAGCCTTTGAACAATGACTTTGGCTTTATAAATCTAAGGAAATATAACAAAGCAATAGTACTTACCACAGCTTTACTTATTTTATTTTTGAAGACAAGATCTCGCTTTGTTGCCCAGGCTTAGGGCAGTGGCGCAATCGTAGCTCACTGCAGCCTTGAACTCCTGGCCTCAAGCAATCCTCCCACTCCAGCCTCACGAGTAGCTGGGACTACAGACACATGCCACCTTGCCCAGCTAATTATTTTAGTTTTTGTAGAGACTCTGTTACCCAGGCTGGTCTCAAACTTGCCTTGGTCTCCCAAATGATTCCTTAGAGGCATGAGCCATTTCACCCAGTCAGCTTTACTTATAATAGAAAAATTAGAAATAATCTAAATGTTCAACATTACAATAATGATTAAGTAAACAATGATCCGTGTGTTGTGGACAATTAGGCAGAATATTGGACTAGGTACAGTGGCTCATGCTTGTAATCCCAGCACTTTGGGAGGGTAGACTTTGCAAGACTTTGCAAAAACATTTAAAAATCAGCCAGGCATGGTGGCATGTGCCTGTACTCTCAGCTAACTCAGGAGGCTGAGGCAGGATTGCCTGAGCCCAGGAGTACGAGGCTGTAATGAGATTCAGCCTGGGAGACCGAGCAAGACTCTGTCTAGAAAAATTTAAAAAGGCAGAATATTTAATCATGGAAAATATTTGATATAGTATGGTGAAAAACCATATATATGCTTTGAATCCAATTTTTAAGAAAAATGTATGTATGAAGAAAATATTGGAAAGATATGTTTCTAAAGATTACTGGTATCTGTAGGTGATGGGATTATGGAGAACTTTCTTTTCCTTTTGGCTTCTTGATAATTTTCAAGTTTCCTATAGAGAAAATGTATTGCTTATGTTCTTAGAAGAAAAAATGTTTTTAAAGAAAAAGTTGTTTTTGAAGAATTTAGTTACATAGGAAAATGTAAGAATATAATGTTAAGTAAAAAATAGGTTCTGTATATGTACATGACAATCTCTGTGGAGTAAAAAAAAATGGGAGGCTGGGCGTGGTGACTCACGCCTGTAATTCTAGCACTTTGGGAAGCCAAGGCAGGCAGATCACTTGAGATCAGTAGTTTGAGACCAGCCTGGCCAATATGGCAAAACCTCGTCTCTACTAAATATACAAAAATTAGCTGGGCGTGGTGGTGTGCACCTTTAATCCCAGCTACTCGGGAGGCTGAGGCTGGATAATCGCTTGAACCCAGGAGGTGGAGGTTGCAGTGAGCCAAGATTGTGCCACTGACCTCCAGCTTGGGCAACAGAGTGATACCCCGTCTCTCTCTCTCTCTATCTATCTATATATGTTTTATATTTTTTTACATATATATGTCTATATCTATATGTATGTGTATATATCTCCATATATATACACATATATATATGGGCGAGAAGAGTGAAATCAAAGATGACCAAATAGTGGTTGCCTTTAAGGAAACGGGCTGTGGAGGATTTTGTGAGTAGGTGATTGTTCCTGCTTTTTCATATTTTCCCAATTTGTCTTCAATGAGCATATATCATAACCTTAAAAGGGGGATATTATCTTAAAACTGCTAAAGATAGGCTGGGCATGGTGGCTCACGCCTGTAATCCCAGCACTTTGGGAGGCTCAGGCGGGTGGATCACCTGAGGTAGGGAGTTTGAGACCAGCTTGGCCGCATGGTGAAACCCTGTCTCTACTAAAAATACAAAAATTAGCCGGGCGTGGTGGCACATGCCTGTAATCCCAGCTACTCGGGAAGCTGAGGCAGGATAATCGCTTGAACCTGAGAGGCAGAGGCTGTGGTGAGCGGAGATTGCGCCATTGCACTCCAGCCTGGGCAACAGAGCAAGACTCTGTCTCAAAAAACAAAAACAAAACAAACAAACAAAAAAACACTGCTAAAGATAGTAGCTATTTCTCGTTAAAAAATAAGTCCTAACTTTTTAATGATCACCATTCTGACTGGCATGAGATGGTATCTCATTTTAATTTTGATTTGCATTTCTCTAACGACCAGTGATGATGAGCATTTTTTTTTTGACGGAGTGTCCCTCTTGTTGCCCAGGCTGGAGTGCAATGCACGATCTCAGCTCACCACAACCTCCACCTCCTGGGTTCAAGCGATTCTCCTGTTTCAGCCTTCTGAGGCATGAGCTACCACGTCCGGCTAATTTTGTATTTTTAGTAGAGACGGGTTTCGCCATGTTGGCCAGGATATTCTCGATTTCCTGACCTTGTGATCTGCCCGCCTCAGCCTCCCAAAGTGCTGGGATTACAGGCGTGAGCTACCACGCCCGACCTCTACTATAAACATTTAAGATGATAGCCTCAGCCTCCCAAAGTGCTGGGATTACAGGCGTGAGCCTCCACACCTGACCTCTACTATAAACATTTAAGATGATATACCAAGTGTGGGATCAAAGAACCACTTCAACAAATCCCAAAATATAGCTTCCATATTTAAATTGCATTTTTTCCAAACTGTGGCTGTTAAATCGCCCAAATTGCCCTGCTAAACATTAGGAAGGACAAGACATGACTTTCTGAAATTTTTATTTTTTTTTGAGACAGAATCTCACCCTGTCGCCCAAGCTGGAGTGCAGTGGCACGATCTTGGTTCACTCCAACCTCTGTGCCTCCTGGGCTCAAGTGATTCTCCTGCCTCAGCCTCTTGAGTAGCTGGGATTACAGCTACTGAGATTACGCCCAGCTAATTTTTGCATTTTTAGCAGAGATGGGCTTTCACCATGTTGGACAGGCTGGCTTCGAATTCCTGACCTCAAGTGATCCGCCCACCTTGGCCTCCCAAAATGCTGGGAATACAGGCATGAGCCAGTGCACCTGGCCAACTTTCTGAATTTGACAGCCGTCTACTTTTGGGGGGCCGTGAAGTTCTTTGTGTGAGAAGCAGAACTGGGAAGACTGAAGGGGTCTTATATTTTTCCTCCTCTCCCAGCTATGCTTAAATACATTTAATATTGTGGTCCCTGAGAACTCAGCATGTGGGTTTTTAGGAAACAAGTCTGGGTCTGGGAAATCAGTATCTTAAAATCACCTAATAGCATTTTGACCTTCTTCCTTCTTGCATCAGAAACACAGTTGTGAATAGATTGCAGGTCTCATGACAGCCTCTACTTTGCTTCTTATTTTGCAAATGTTGCACGTAAGGCTGTTCTGAGGAGCTCGTTTGTTATTCAACATGACTCTCCAAGCTCTCAGTTCAGCCAAGTTCATTCTCCAAAGCAATATTAACCAAAATCAGACTTGAGATCTGTGAAATACCTAGCAGGGAGCTAGGTCATCAGTGACACATGTACTTTGCCAGTTGTGAATATAAAATTTGTTAAATTACTTAGATTGCCCTACTCTAACAAATGAGAAACAAATCTGCATATGACTAACAAAAGGAAGGTTTCTCAAATTTGACCGCCCAGAAAAAACACTGCTAACAGTTTAGTGTATTGTTCTCCAAGTGATGTCTGCATGCACATGCATACATACATAGAATTATAGTTTTACTTTTTTCTCTCTTAATATATCATGGGCATCCTTCTGTGTTGGTATATAGAGAGCTACTCTGTTCTTTTCTTTTTGATACAGGGTCTTGCTCTGTTGCCCAGGCTGGAGTCCAGTGGTGAGGTCATGTCTCACTAGACCCCCAACCTCCACCTCAGCCTCCTGAATAGCTGGGAAAACAGGTGTGCACCACCATGCTTGGCTAATTATTTTATTTTTTGCAGAGACAAGGTCTTGCTTGTTGCCCAGGCTGGTCTCAAACTCCTGGGCTCATTCAGTCCTCCCAACTTGGCCTCCCAAAGTGCTGGGATTACAGGCGTGAGCCACTGTACCCAGTCCCCTGTTCTTTTTCATAGTTGTATAGTATTCCACTGTGTACCATTATGCCATCATTTATCTGATTGTTCTCCTGTTAATAGGATTCAACCTTCAAATACTTTTTTTAGTTACGGTTGTTCATCTAACAGTAACAAAGGTAAACCCACAATGTCACATTTCTATAGTTATTTTACAGTGTACAAAGAACATATTTGTATTCCAATTCAGTCTTCTCCATAACCTTTTGAAATAGGATGGGCAACTATAATTGTACGGTACCAAAACTAGATCAGCAAGACCTTCCAGCTGGTAAGGACTAAAACTGGGATTTAAACCTTAAGTTTTGAGCTCCATTTCTAGTGTCTTGGATGCAAGAAGGCTCCTATTCCTGGACCCGTGCTTCGGAGGAGCAGCTGAAAAGCTGCAAGGCTTTAACATTGCATCTGCAAACTCTTCTGACTGGATTTTAATGCCTTCATTTTCGGTAAGCAGATTAGGCAATCGCCTCTCAGTAATGTCAAAAAGGGAGCAATTCAGGTTGTAATTATCAGGACCAATTGCAATATATAAG
>NW_012109164.1:215896-236533 GCF_000951045.1 Mandrillus leucophaeus
ATGTGGGTGGATCATATGAGGTCAGGAGTTCGAGACCAGCCCGCCAACATGCTGAAAACCCATCTCTACTAAAAAGATAAAAAATTAGCTGGACATGGTGGCAGCACCTGTAATCCCAGCTACTTGGGAGGCTGAGGCAGGAGAATCGCTTGAGCCTGGGAGGTGGAGGTTGCAGTGAGCCGAGATCGTGCCACTGCACTTCAGCCTGGGTGACAGAGTGAGACCCTGTCTCAAAAAAAAAAAAAAAAGAAAAAAGAAGAAGAAAGAAGCAAACAAACAAAGCTTAAACAAAGCTTAAAGAGATTATTCAGAGAATAGAGCTCGATGTAATAAATTAATCTCTGTGTACAAGACTCATTTCAAAATACATTGTCACTCATGTTATCACAACAACCCCTAGATCAGGAACAATTGGATAACATAAGTCAGTTAAGCTCTTGTACGTCTCACATGACTCCAGATACAGTGGTGACAAACACAAACTAAACCCCTATTCTGGTGCAGTTTGCATTCTGAGGGGGATACTTACAATGATAAGTGCTAAGAAAAGAACAAAGTGATTCGAGTGGGGGAGATGTACTTGTACTGTAGACAGAGTAGCCAGGAAGGCCTCGATAAGCAGGTGACATTCAAGCAGACATCTGAATAATGAGAAGAGACAGATATGCAAAGGTCTAGGAAGAGCACCCCAAGCAAAATCAAGAAGGTAGCCAAGCCCCTGAGATGAAAATGAGTTGGAGTTCAAGGAACCACAGAAAGTCAATGTCACTAGAGTGAATGGAGTGGGGCAGAGAGTGACCACGCAGGGTCTTGAAGGGATTTATTGTTATTGCAATGGGAAATCTTTGCAGAGTTTTAAGTAAAAAACACAAAACGTCATATAACTTATACTTTTAAAAATCGCTCTGCTGTATGGAGATGGAAATAAACAAAAAAGGGAGCACTTATCAGAGAGCCTCATATTGTCACTGGTCTACAGGATGAATCTGGACCTTTAAAAGGCAAAGTGACTGACAGAATAATTTTTTTAAACATAGATTTAGCAACAAGCAAAAAACAAATATTCCAATTTAAAAATGGGCAAAGGACATGAACAGATACTTCTCAAAAGACGACAGAAAAATGGCCAAAAAACATGAAAAAATGCTCATCATCACTAATCATCAGAGAAATGCAAATCAAAACCACAATGAGGTACCATCTCAAACCAGTCAAAATGACTATTATTTAAAAGTGAAAAAAAATAACAGATGCTGGCGAGGCTGTGGAATGCTTATACCCTGCTGGTGGGAATGCAAATTAGTTCAGCCACTGTGGAACGCAGTTTGGAGATTTCTCAAAGAACTTAAAATGGAATTACCATCTGACCCAGCAATTCCATTACTGGGTATATACCCAAAGGAATATAAATCATTCTACCAAAATGATACATGCACACATATGTTCATCTCAGCACTACTCACAATAGCAAAGGCATGGAATCAACCTAGGTCCCCATCAACAATGGTGGATTGGATAAATAAAATGTGGTGCATATACACCATGGAATACCACACAGCCATAAAAAAGAGCAATATGATATCCTTTGCAGGAACATGGATGCAGCTAGAGGCCATTGTCCTAAGTGAGTTAATGCAGAAACAGAAAACCAAATACTGCATGCTCTCACTTGTAAGTGGGAGCTAAACAATGAGTATACATGGGCATAAAATTGGAACACTAGACACTGGGGACTTCCAAAAGTGGGGGGAGGGGTGGACATGGGCTGAAAAACTATTGGATACTATGCTCACTACACCTGGGTGACAGGATCATCTATACCCCAGACCTCAAAATCACATAATACACCTGTAAAAAACCTGCACATCTGAATCCAAAATGAAAGTTGGAAAAAAAATACATTTAAGACAACAGTTACTTTTGGAAGTGTTTAGGGGAGTGGTATTGGGATAGGATGTAGAAAACTGGTCATTTTGTATTTCTTATGCTGAGTGGTGCATTGAGCAGTATTGGTTTGACTATTGTGCTTTGTAACTTTCACATATCATATGTATCCTGTGTATGTTATGGGCTAAATTGTGTCCACCCCCAAAAGTCTTATGTTGAAGTCCTAATCCCCATACCTCAGAATGTCACTCTATTTGAAAATAGGTTCTTTAAAGAGTTAATTAAGTTAAAATGTAATAGGCTTGTGTTTGAAGGAAGGAAGAAAAGAAGGGAGAGAGAATATGTACATGTGTCCAAGATTGCAGTGAGTGAGTGGCAGACAAAGAAAACCTGATTACAATCATTTTCCACCATTTCTCTATCCCACAAAGAATAAGTAGACTTGTTGTGTGTGACTTCCAACAATTCTCCCTAAGGGGAAGGCACTACACTTTTGTCCTCTTTCCTTCCCTCTTCTTGCTGCTTAGAATGCAGATGTAACAACTGAAGCTCTAGCAGCCACCCTGGGGCAAAAGGTAATAACAGAAACAACATACAATGGGGAGAAAGAAGTCTGTGTCTGGCCAGGCAAGGTGGCTCAGGCCTGTAGTCCCAGCACTTTGGGAGGCCAAAGCAGGTGGATCACTGGAGCCCAGGAGTTCAGGACAAGCCTGGGCAACATAGCAAGACCCCATCTCTACTAAAAATACAAAAAAAAAAAA
The DNA here is from genome assembly GCF_000951045.1 of Mandrillus leucophaeus. Taxonomy (NCBI): domain Eukaryota; kingdom Metazoa; phylum Chordata; class Mammalia; order Primates; family Cercopithecidae; genus Mandrillus; species Mandrillus leucophaeus. The sequence goes on from NW_012109164.1 coordinate 218,545, forward strand.
AAATAGCCATGAGGCTGAGATGGGAGGATCCCTTGAGACTGGGAGGTCGAGGCTGCAGTGAGCCAAGATTGAACCACTGCACTCCAGCCTGAGTGACAGAGTGTGACCCTGGCTCAAAAAAAAAGAAGAGTCTACGTCTCTGAAGACTTCATTTGAGTCACCATTCCAACCTCCAAATTTTTTTTGAATTTAATTTAGTTTTATTTTATTTTGCTTTATTTTGAGATGGGATCTCACTTTGCCGCCCAGGCTGGAGTGCAGTGGTGCAATCTCAGCTCACTGCACCCTCCACTTCCCGGGTTCAAGCCATCCTCTCACCTCAGCCTCCCAAGTATCTGAGACCATAGGCACGTGCCACCATGCTTGGCTAATTTTTTTTTTTGAAATGGAGTCTCGCTCTGTTGGCCAGGCTGGAGTGCAATGGTGCGATCTCAGCTCACTGCAACCTCCACCTTCCAGGTTCAAGCAATTCTCCTGCCTCAGCCTCCTGAGTAGCTGGGATTACAGGCACCCACCACTGTGCCCAGCTAATTTTTTTATTTTTAGTAGAGACGGGGTTTCACCATGTTGGCCAGGTTGGTCTTCAACTCCTGACCTCAGGTGATCCGCCTGCCTCAGTCTCCCAAAGTGCTGGGATTACAAAGGTGAAACACTGTGCCCACCCTTGAATTTTAAATTATGACAAATTCTAGGGAATTCTAGAAGCTCTAGCAGCCACCTTAGGGCAAAAGGTAATAACAAACAATATACAAAGGAGGAGAAAGAAGTCTATGTCTGGCCAGGCATGGTGGCTCAGGCCTGTGGTCCTAGCACTTTGGGAGCCTGCATTTTCTCTGTGAAGTGCAAAGCATGATTATCAGTTGTGAAACAGAAGGGTTTCTGTGACATTTGGTTTAATTTTGATGACAGAAAATATAATACATCTCGACTCCTAACTTATTTGGATTGTTTTGTTTGTTTTGAGACGAGGTCTCACTCTGTCGCCCAGGCTGGAGTGCAGTGGCATGATCTTGGCTCACTGCTGCCTCCATCTACCAGGCTCAAGAGAGCCTCCCCCAGCCTCCTGAGTAGCTGGGACCACAGGCGTGAGCTACCACACCTGGCTAATGTTTTGTATCTTTGGTATAGACGGGGTTTCGCCATGTTGCCCAGGCTGAGCTCAAGTGATCTGCCTACCTCAGCCTCCCAAAATTCTGGGATTACAGGCATGAGACATTGCACCCGGCACCTCAAATTGTTGTTGTTTTAAAAATGATTCCAAGGCACAAGTAATATTAGGGACTATAGCCCTATTCATAGCTGTGTTTGAGTGTTAGCTTCACCTTTGCAAGTTACTTTATTCATGAATCTCAGTTTCTCTCCCTGTAAAAGGGGAGATAGAACAAGTGGGATTATGACAAAAAATTGATATTTGTGAAAGTGCTTAACACTCAATAAAAGCTGGCAAGCCTTCATTATATTAATCCATTTTAACCTCACATAAAGTCCCAGTATTTCCGGGTTTTTCTATAGTACGTCTAATGCCCTCAAGAAAGACGTGTGGGTCCCCTTAGGGTTAGTTACATTGTGCTACAAAGATAGTCTTGCATAATTAGTAATTACAGTCAGCATTTATGATTTACCATATGCCAGACACATTTCATGTATTTTTATTTAATCCTTTCCCAAAACCTTGAGAAACAGATGCTGTTATTATGGTCATAAGGAAACTGGTGAGAGGTTAAGTAAACAGTCCAAGATTGCATCACTTAGTCAAAACAGGATTTGAAGTGAGGTGGTCAAGATCAGTGGTACATCTATATAATGCAATACATAGAGGAAACTTAAATGCATACTACTAAGTGAAAGAAGCCAATTTTATTTTATTTTATTTTATTTATTTTTAAAAATGGAGTCTCGCTCTGTCGCCCAGGCTGGAGTGCAGTGGAATGATCTCGGCTCACTGCAACCTCCCTTTCCTGGGTTCAAGCGATTCTCCTGCCTCAGCCTCCTGAGTAGCTGGGACTACGGGCATGCACCACCATGCCCAGCTAATTTTTGTATTTTCAGTAGAGATGGGGTTTCACCACGTTGGCCAGGATGGTCTCAATCTCTTCACCTTGTGATCAGCCTGCCTCAGCCTCCCAAAGTGCTGGGATTACGGGCGTGAGCCACTGCGCCCAGCAAGAAGCCAATTTTTAAAAGGTTTCTTTTCAAACTACAGTCAGCCCTCCATATCTGTGGGTTCTGCATTCATGAATTCAACCAAGGATCAAAAATATTCTCCCAAAAAGAGATGCTTGTGCCTGTACTGAACATGTACAGACTTTTTTCCTGTCATTATTCCCTAAACAATACAGGATAACAACTATTTACATAGCATTTATATTGTATTGGGTATTAGAAGTAATCTAGAGATAATTTGAAGTATAAGAGAAGATGTGTATAGGTTATATACAAATACTATACTATTTTGTATAACAGACTTGACCATCTGTGGATTTGGGTATTTGCAGAGAATCTTGGAACCAATTCCCCATGGATACTGAAAGACAACTGTATGTGTGTGATTCAAACTATATGACATTCTGGAAAAGGCATAACTATGAAGACAGTAGAAAGATCACTGGTTGCCAAGAGTTAAGGAAAAAGGAGGATGAAGAAGTGGAGCAGAGAGGTTTTTTCGGACAATAAAACTAATCTGTATGATATTATAATCCTGGATAAATGTCATTATACATTGTCAAAACCCATAGAACGTACAATGCCAAATAAACTCTAATATAAACTATAGGTTTGCGGTAGATAATGATGTGTCAGGCCGGGCACGGTGGCTCAAGCTTGTAATCCCTGCACTTTGGGAGGCCGAGACGGGCGGATCACGAGGTCAGGAGATCGAGACCATCCTGGCTAACACGGTGAAACCCCGTCTCTACTAAAAAATACAAAAAACTAGCCGAGCGCGGTGGCGGGCGCCTGTAGTCCCGGCTACTCGGGAGGCTGAGGCAGGAGAATCGCTTGAACCCGGGAGGCGGAGCTTGCAGTGAGCTGAGATCTAGCCACTGCACTCCGGCCTGGGCGACAGAGCGAGACTCTGTCTCAAAAAAAAAAAAAGATAATGATGTGTCAGTGTAGATTCATCAATTTTAACAGTTATGCCACTCTGGATGTTGATAGTAGGAGAGGCTGTGCATGGAATTTTATAATTTCAGCTCAATTTTGCTGTGAATCTAAAACTGCTCTAAAAAAACATAGAGTCTATGTAAAAAAATCATGAAAGCAAAAATGTCCAATATATTGGTGTCTGGCAGGTAAACCAGTATGGACTGAAAAGAGTTGTAAAAAGTGGGACAGGAAAGCAAGATTAGGACCTGGTAGGGAAGGGCCTTAGATGGCAGAGTGAGCTATCAGGACTTTATCCTATAGACCAGAGGGGGGTCATTGAGGATTACAGAGCAAGAAACTCAGTTAAGAACAGACTATTTTAAGAAAATTCAACTGGGCGTGGTGGCTCACGCCTGTAATGCCAGCACTTTGGGAGGCTGAGGCAGGCAGATCGCTTGAGCTCAGGAATGCAAGATCAGCCTGGACAACATGGCAAAAACCTGTCTCTACAAAAAATACAAAAATTAGCAGAGCATGGTGGCATGCACTTGTGGTCCCGGCTACTTGGAAGGCTGAGGCACAAGAATCACTTGAACCAAGGAGGCAGAGGTTGCAGTGAGTCAAGATTGTGCCACTGCACTCCAGCCTGGGTGACAGAGAGAGACCCTGTACCAAAAAAAAAAAAAAAAAAAGATCCCTTTGGCAGTTGTGAGGAGAATTCTGGAAGATAGACTAAAGGCAAATAGATGAGTTTAAAAGTGAGAAGAATGCACAAGAATCTAGGCCAGTAAAGAAAGGGGTGCATAAAAGATCATCCAGTTTTTTGTTACTGACTGGACATAGGGATAAGAACAATGACTTCATGAGAAAAATAAAACACCAATTTTTAAAAGTTGTAATTATTTCACACATTAAGCATTAACTGAATCACTATCATGTGCCCGGTCCTATCAGTTGTATCTCCAAATATATCTGGAATGTATCCACTTCTCTCCATTCCTGTTTCCACCACATTCAACCAAGTCATCAATATTTCTCTTCTAAAAGATGGTAGAAGGCCAGGCATGGTGGCTCAGGTCCATAATCCCAGCACTTTGGGAGGCCGAGGCGGGCGGATCACGTGAGGTCAGGAGTTCCAGACCAGCCTGGCCAACATAGTGAAACCCCTTCTCTACTAAAAATACAAAAAAATTAGCCGGGCATGCAGGCGGGTGCTGGTAATCCCAGTTACTTGGAAGGCTGAGGTAGAAGAACTGCTTGAACCTGGGAGGTGGAGGTTGCAGTGAGCTGAAATGGCGCCACTGCACTCCAGCCCGGGCAATAGTGCGAGACTCCATCTCAAAAAAAAAGATGGTAGAAGTTTCCTAACTGCTGTCCCTCTCCACTCTTGTGACTCCATACATCAGCCAGTGATCATTTTAAACAAGAATTGAGGCCAGGCATGGTGGCTCCACTCCCAACACTGCGAGGCTGAGGCGGGAGGATCACTTGAGGCCAGGAGTTTGAGACCAGCCTGGGTAACATAGCAAGACCCTGTCTCTACAAAAAATAAAAATTATCTAGGCAAAGTGGTGCATGCCTGTAGCCCTAGCTACCTGGGAAGCTGAGGCAGGAGAATTGCTTAAGCCCAGGAGTTCAAGGTTGCAGTGAACTATAATTACACCATTGTACTCTAGCCTAGATGACAGAGCAAGGCCCTGTCAAGAAAAAAGAGAGAAAGAAAGAAAAGAAAAGAAGAGAGAGAAAGAAACAAAGACACAAAGAATGAATGAATTGGGGTCACTTGCCCTAATCCCTTTGATTGCTTCCTGTTGCAATGAGAATAAAACTTGAACTCCTTATGAGGTCTTACAGCCCTTTGGGGTCTTCACTCTCCATGCCTTATGTACTCACCTCAGTTACTGCCTCTCTTTTCTTCTTCAGGCCTTCACAGAAAAATGACTGATTTTAGCTACGGAGGAAAAAAAAGGAAAAGAAAGACTGATTTATTTCCTTTGCTTACTCCTCCCCAGTCCCCAGATGGCAGCTTAAACAGTTTATCCCTTTTTGAAACAGGTTACACCGGTTGTCCTCCATATTACTGTGCATATGTGTATAATTACTGTACATATTTTTTCACTACAAATACTGTGTATATCCCTAAGATCCTTTATGTTTCACGAGGAGCCAGAGCCTATTTGTACATTCACTACTTTGTCCCTAAGACTTGGCTCAGGCCTGAAGACATATAATAGATACTTGATAAGTATTTGTTAAATAGATGAATATGTTAGGTTGTGTGCTGTCACAGGGGAAACAAAGATGAAATAGATACAGGTTACATATTAGAGAAATTGACCCTCTAGTAGGGGAGATATGATTGAAACATAGATAATTATAAGGCAAGACAATTAACATCACAGGAAACTCTGCAATTCCTGAGGAAGGGGCATTACTTCTAGCCAGGAAAATCCGAGGAAATTCTGTGGAGGGAGTTCACTGGGCATTTAATGGAGGGAAAGTACACACAAAGGCATCAGTTTGAGAAAGTGTAGGGTGAATGCGGAAAAAGATGTGTGGATCAATTTAACTGGAGCGCACAGTACACCAGTACAAAAGAGAGAGGCCAGGTGTGAGCATATATACTTACCACATAGATTTAACAATTAACATTTTGCCATATTTGCTTGATAGATAGGTAGGGAGGGCGGTAGACAGACAGACAGATAGATGTGTGTGTATGCATTTCAAAGCCACCACTGGGTGGCTCACATCTGTAATCCCAGCACTTTTGACGGCCAAGGCAGGCAGATCACCTGAGGTCAGGAGTTCGAGACCAGCCTGGCCAACATGGTGAAACCCTGTCTCTACTAAAAATATAAAAATTAGCTGGACATGGCGGTGCATGCCTGTAATCCCAGTTACTCTGGAGGCGGAGGCAGGATAATCACTTGAGATAGTGCCACTGTATTCCAGCCTAGGTGACAGAGTGAGATTCTGTCTAAAAAAAAAAAAGAACTGGAAAGGAGAGGTGACATCAGATTGTCATGGGTCTCATTTGCCAGGCCAAGAATTCTGGTCTGTATTCTGGAGGCAGTGTTAGGTAACAACAGTAGGTCAAACTAGCCTTTCAAAACCTTTTTTAAAATTATTATTCCAAATATACAATAAAAGAGAAATAATAGTAAACACCTACATACTTACCACATAGATTTAACAATTAACATTTTGCCATATTTGCTTGATAGGTAGGAAAGGAAGTAGACAGACAGACAGATAGATGTGTGTGTATGCATTTCAAAGTATACATCTTTCTTTGGCTGTGTGTGTGTGTGTGTGTGTGTGAGAGAGAGAGAGAGAGAGAGAGAGAGACAGATAGGGCCTCACTCTGTCACCCAGGCTGGAGTGCACTGGCATAATCACAGCTCACTGTAGCCTCGACCTCCTGGGCTCAATCAATCCTCCCACCTCGGTCTCCCAAGTAGCTGGAACTACAGGAATAGGCCACCATGCCCAGCTAATTTTTTGTTTTGTTTTGCTTTTGTTTTTGGTAGAGATAGAGGTTTAACTATGTTGCCCAGACTGGTCTCTTATCTTTCTTTTTTGCTGAACCATTTCAAAGAGAGTTACAGATATCATAACTCTTCACTCCTACGTTTCTCCAAGTTGTAAAGATGTTTTCCCCCATATCCAGCATACCATTATTACAATGAACAAATGTAATGACTAACAACATCTAATACCATTTCAAATTTCCCCCAATTGTCTCAAAAATGTCTAAAAGGCTGCTTTTTCAGAACCAGAATCCAATTAAGCATTTGATTGTATCTTTTTACTTTTTTTTTCAAATTTAGAACAATCACCCATGACCATTTTTATGACATTGATTTTCCTTGATCTTCATGTCTTATCTTCTATAAAATAGTTGTTTGTAGAATGCTTCACGTTCTTGATTTATCTGATTATCTCCTTGGGGTTATGGTTCAACTGGTTCCTCCAGCCCCGGTAAACTGGAGTTTAGATCCAAAGCCTTGATAAGATTCACTTTCAGTATTTTTGGCAAGAAAACACCATTAAGTGATGCTGTATACTTCGTGCTGCAGCACACTGGGAACCTCATAAAAATGTTGGTTGTCCAAGGGTTACTGATACTAAATTGGATAACTGGGTTAAGGTGGGGACTGCCAGATCTCCCTGTTGTAAAAGTATGTTTCTCCTTTGTGATGGCAAGTAACCTGTGAGATGTGTTTGGCAACACAACTCACATGTTTGTAGCTATCTACAGTTTATCAAACACATTCAAACGCACTTAATCACAACAGCATCCCTGTGAGGTTTTATTCCTGTTTAATAGAAGTGAAAACTGAGACTTGGAGTGCTTAAATAACTTTCTCAAAGGCATAGACCCAGTAAGTAGCAAAAGCAGGACTCAAGCCTAAATAGATTAACTCTAGTTCGATTAAAAAAAAAAATCCCAAATAGCCTACATCTAACAGCAGATTTTATTTTGCTCTACACATTCAGGGAAATTCACTAGTAATGAGCTATAGAAATGATCCCTGATAGTAAAAATTGCAGATTTTTAAAGAGCATTCTCTCTCCAGAATTCAATAAATACTGCTCTTCTTTTGAAACCATTTTCTAAAAAAGGATACTTTATTGACACTGGGAAGCACATTGGCAAAGAAAGTCAATTTCTTTTACAGTATCTAATAGCTATTTCTATTGCCTGTTCAAACTAGCAAAATGTAACAGATGCTAGATTCCCCAAAGTACAGCGCTTTGGGCTACATTTGCAACAAGAGCTTACATCTAAATGTTACATTAGTTACTGAATTTGTAATCTTCACAAATGTGTGAATAGTGAGTTGATCAAAAATAACAATTTCCTGCTACAAGAGAAGGCATAGCAGAAAATGTTCCCAACACAAAGATAATGTTTGAGATGATGGATATCCCAATTACGCTGATTTGATAATTGTACATTGAATACGTGTATCAAAATATCAGATGTATCCCTGAAAATATGTACAACTATATCAGTTTAAATATACAAAAAATAATTTTCTGTCCAAAGTTAAATATGTACAACTACGATATATCAGTTTAAAGATACAAAAAAAGTAATGATTTTCTGTCCAAAGCATTACACGGCACCTATGATGCTAAGACCAAGGGCCTTTAGGTCTGGAAGAGACACATAAAGTCAGGTCCTCGCGAATCTACTTCTGAAAGGGACAGAATTAGTATAGGCATACGACAGTCTAGAATCAAGACACAAGCGGTGTGGAGCGATAACGAGCAAACAGGGAAGGGAACTAGGGGGACCATTGATCCAGGAAGGGGCTGGAGAAGCTACTTCTGGGCAGCCCTGGAATCTGGGTGTCCAGCTTCGAGTTAGAAAGGCGTCCTTCAAGGGAGCCTCAGGCGGGGGCTGACTGCCGAGAGTTACTCTGTCCGCCAGGTTCTTCCTAATAAGAAGCTACAAAGGTCTTAATTCAGAAAACGTGAACACGACAACACACCCATGTCAAAAGAACGCTTTTAAGAGGCCGAGTCACTCTCACCTCCCACCAACGTCCCAAAGGCTGAAACAGGCGGACACGCCCCCAAGCGCTCTTCTCGGATTTCGTTGGTTGCCCCGGCCTGCCCCTCTCTTATTAAGTATCTCTCATTGGTCAGCAATGCCGCTTTCACAGCCAATTCTCAGAACCAATCATCTCCAACTATTGCCTCGCCTCTCCACCACGTGAGTGGCATAGGTGCTAACCAATAAAAAAAGAAAATGAGGATGTAAAGAGAAGACTCCTTCCCTTTTTCCTCAACTCGTTCAGTAAATGGTAGAAAATGTGGAGCAGCTGATACCAACCACCAATCCATAAGGGCGGAAAAGGATGATGAGAAGAGTGATGGGAGGGGGTGACGTGGCAGTGACAGGAGCATAAACTGAAATGAGTGGCGGAAACACCAGCCAATCGGCGATCAGATAGGCCGGGCACCCCGCATTCTCCCGTCCTCCCTGAGCGCTGGAAACTTCAGGAAAGCACCAATGAACTTCTTCATATGTCTGATTGGCCTTTATCTGAACCAATCGACGGTGGGCCAGGAGGACGCGTCCCACCCCAAGCTCTCACTGGGCGCTGTAGAATGACAGGCCCGAGAGAAATGCCAATGTCCGCGGGGTCTTCCTCAAGTGACACTCAGCGGCACCAATCGACGTCCTTCTTCCCGGCGGTCGAGCCCTCCTCCCCGCGGCTCGCCTGGCGGGGCGGGGACGCTGCGCGGCGGTGGCTGATGCGGTAGCGTTGTGGGGCGCTCCGGGCGGCGACGGCGGCTCTCGTAGGCGGTTCCGGTCCTGTGTCTCCAGGCGGCGGCGGCTCATGGCGGCGACGGAGCTGAGAGGAGTGGTGGGGCCAGGCCCGGCAGCCATTGCAGCACTTGGCGGCGGCGGCGCCGGTCCCCCAGTGGTGGGAGGAGGCGGCGGCCGCGGAGACGCGGGGCCAGGCTCCGGGGCCGCGTCAGGGACTGTGGTCGCGGCGGCGGCGGGAGGCCCGGGGGCCGGGGGAGTGGCGGCGGCTGGCCCGGCCCCTGCGCCGCCGACTGGGGGCTCGGGCGGCTCGGGCGCTGGGGGTTCGGGCTCGGCTCGAGAGGGCTGGCTCTTCAAATGGACCAATTATATCAAAGGCTACCAGCGGCGGTGGTTCGTGCTGAGCAACGGGCTCTTGAGCTACTACAGGTAACTGCTTCCGGGGCGCCGTCGCTCACCTTGCCTCTCCCATCGCTGCCGACAGTCCCAGCGCCGGCGTTACCGCCAGCCGGCACCGCAGCCAGGGTTGCCCCAGGCCCCTTTTCGTCATCTGTGCGGATTGACAGCCCGGGGGTCGGACCCCACTGTCACGAAGTGAAAAGCCCCTGGACTTACACCTCACCTTCCCTCGGGTTACCCACTCTTGGTGCCTTATCTTCCCTTCACTCCCGGCCTTTCCAGTCAGCAGTTGTTTGGAGAGCGTCTGTTCTTCCATTATATTTCCACCAGCACATGGGTGCAATTATTAATTCTGCAAGCAAGGCACTGGTGTGGGTACTAAGGGAACACAGCAGAGCAAACCCGAGGCACTCCTCCCAAGGAACTTACGTTGGAAGTCCCAAGTTTTAGCAGTCAGTGCCCAGTCTCCAAAACTCAAGGTTATTCGTAGCTCTTGATGTGCCCGTCCTTGCTTCCTTCACATTGAGACACAAGGGCATCACTCACACTGGGTGGCTTTGGTATTCCGTCCCCTTTCTGCCTTATCTTTCCAAGACTTTGCATACGCTCTTGCCTCTGGACAGCCCACAATGGAGATGTGCACCCCAGTGCTGCTTTTATTTTTGCTTGCCCCACTTCCTCCCGTGGAAATGATTAAGTGTTTTACCCAGTATTTCTGTGATTTTTTGGTTAGTTGGGATTAACATTTATTAAAAGAAGAATCCATGTCTTTGGTATGACTACTTCTGTTCAACAAGGTGTTTTGGACTGTTTAATATATATTTATGGTGACTTATAACTTGGCCATCGCCATCACATAGCATGCTTTGGGGCTAAAAAGATAGAGGAGTTAAGATAGGTGATTTGGGGACAGGGCGTAGACATTTCCTGAGGGCTGCACAAGGTGTCTAGGTGTTTTATATACAGTATTTCATTACAGTATTTTGTTGACTCCCAGCAACAACCCTAGGAGTTGGGAAATATTCCCATCTTACTGATGAGGGAAACAGACTTAGCATGGGCAACTTTCCCAAGGTTTTGGAGGAGTTGGGATTTGAAACTACTTCTGTTCACACTAATCTAACCTAAAACTCAGGTTAGTGTTAAATGAATCAGTCAGTTACAGAGATAATTGCTTATCAACAGCGAGTAATTTTATGGATCATGCTTACTATGTGTATTTTATGCAAAAAGTATAAAAATCTCCTTTAAGGGATATTTTGCTTAATGACATTCCAATGGAAATATTTTTTTCCAGAGACCATCCTCTTTGAGACGGAAAACACTGATGTTGAAGAGCAGTTCACTCTATATTTATTTTCCTTCACCAGGAATCATTCTGCCACCCGGAGAGTTAGGCTGAACAAGTCTCTTTTCCATTAACTCCACTGTAGTGGCTCTTAGAGAATTTTGAGGAGAAATTGAAGGTGGGAATTGGAGGTTATTGGCAGGAACACATTCTTCTTACCTGTCCTCTTACACGGCAAAATGCGTTAGATAGCTCATCCTCACTGCTTCATCAACAGTTGTGAATAATTGTATATTTCATTTGCATTACTGTATTCAGAATTGATTTTAACTATAACCCTTTCTAACTATCCAGGACCATCTATTTAAACTTAGATTACAAATCTAAAATTTTAATTCCCCAGATTTTTCTCTCATTCAAGTTCATGTTTTCCTGTTATTATTAACCATCATTTTAATGTTTAATTGCTTTATATCCTGACTTGGGTAGCAAGTCAATATTACTGTTTTTGCGTTTTCAAAAATTGTATATCACCCCAGGGCCTTCATGTGTGGTCATTTCTCATCCAAGTTCTTACCAGATCCACTTTCCAGGCCAGTGGATTCTTTGATCAGTACTTGTGTTGATCAGTAGTGATCTTAGACACTAATAACTTATATGTTGCTGTCTCTTTAAGTATTTGTTACCACTTTTCTCCCTTACAGAGCTAGTGGTACCTGTCTGAGTACAGATACAACTCCTTCCCAAACACACCAAACCACATATTGGGAAATATGCCACAGGCCTGCCCTAGCCAACTTAGACGGTCCCAGCCATAAACAAACCAGCGGGATCCAGAGTTATCAATCTGTGCACTACCCTCAAAATTGCACTGAAATACTTCCTATCAAGTATACTGGCAGTTATTTTTTCCTGCAGGGTTCTTCTGGTCCTCCTCTTCCTCCAAGAATTACCTAGACAAGTGTCATTCCTCCTGCTTTTCATACCTCCAAAACCTGCAGTTTCTTATATATACTGTTTCCAAAATACTGTTTTCCTTTTAAGTGGGATTGTGTACTTCCTAGACCCATCCTCGGATGAGCTGTCCTAATAGGCCTTGGCAAACCATTTCCTTCTTTTTACCTATCCTGGGCTTCCTTACGTACCCAGTTACTTAGATGTCCCATTATTTAAAACCTTATATGGAATCCCAGCTCTCCCAGAAACATCGTGACAGGCCATAGTATTAGTTTTCCTGGCTGGCTTCTAGAGATTGAATTACTATTTCAGCTAGCTTTTTCAGGGAAGAACTTTCGGGTCAGAAAATACCACCTAATATTGTAGTGCCTGAAGAACCTCTCTTGTACCCTGAGATTCGTGTCTTTCCAGCTTCCGCACTAATCATTTATAATCATAAGTGTATCTGCCCAAACGCAAGAGCTCCAAGATCAAGCCTGCCTTACTCCCAGAGTTCCTTGGTATTTTTTAAACTGCTACAGACTTTTTGTAATTTGAGAAACTTCTTTAGTTTACAATGATGACCCAGGCAGAAGAGATTCCTAAGAAGTGGTTTGTGAAAAGCTCCAGTAAGGAGGAATGTGGAAGAAGGTCCAAGTAGTATCCTTGGAGTAGAGAACATAGCAAGCTGGCCTGTCAGCTGTGCATCTGTAATTCAGCCTGCATTATTCATAATGTAACTGAAGCTTGGGGGTGGGGAGGTAAGAATAGAAAAAACGGATTCATGTTACAGTGTAGCAGGTGCAGGAGATGGAAAATGGCCCAGTCCATTGAGACCCCTCTGGCCTTCCCATACTACTCGTGTGCATTTGAGGAAGGAAGAACAGTTCATGTGAGAAATTGAACAACAACAAACCTGTCTTCCAGACTTTCTCAGACATACCAAATCTTATGGGGTGCGTGCCATTTCTGGCATGCAGGAATTCTGGATATGCCAGGTGTGTTTGGCTGCTTAACTCCACTAAAAGGGAAATGGCTCTGTTTTGTACTGTGACAGTTGGCAAAGGACTTTGACCTCTGTATTCCAATTTGTACAGGGAAAACTGCAGTCTCAACATGCAGGTTCCTGGGCATAACCAGCGGGTGGTAGGGAAATGACACCATTTGTGTTAGACACTCGATTGCGCTAGAAGCTTGATATTTTATGTGAAGCTTGGTGTTTTATGTGAAGTGTCTTATAGCTTATTGTCACCAAGTAATGCTGTAAAGTTCAAAAGTTAGTCTATTAATAGAACTGTCAGTCAGTAGAGATCGGGAAAATTTTTACACCCAGGCCTCTGAGAGCAGATCTGCTGAATCTTTCCTAGCTATTAATAGACGGCTTAGGAGTTCCCACCAGTAGAGTATGGTGGACCTTAGGAATGAACATTTTCCAGAAAGATTAAAACACTTGGTGATTCCTTTTTACTTCCCCTGAAAGCTAGTTATTCTTATTTCATATCATTTGAACCATAGCCAATATTTCGTACTCTAAACATTTAAGTGTGCTTTTTTACACTTCTGCAATATAATTCTAAGCATGGTGTAACAGTTCTCGTTTGGGCTGAGTTACAGTCAGGAGCGAGATGGTTTGGTATATATAAAATGGAGCTATTCTTAGGAAATGAGACTGTTGCATGAGGTTATAGGGCAATTTATAATTATAACTTGCTAAGTGAAAGATAATTCCTGACTGCAAAAGGGCATGAGGGAACTTATTGAGACGATAGAAATGTTCTACATCTTGATTGTGGTGGTGGTTACGCAATTGTGTACATTTGTCAAAACTCATTCAGTTGTACCTTTAAAATTGCTAAATTAACATTGCATGTAGTTATACCTCAGTAAAGCCTCTTTCTTTCTTCCTTTCTTCCTTTCTTTCTTTTTTTGAGACGGAGTTTCGCTCTTGTTGCCCAAGCTGGAGTGCAATGGTGCGATCTCAGCTCACTGCAACCTCCCCCTCCCGGGTTCAAGCGATTCTCCTGCCTCAGCCTCCTGTGTAGCTGGAATTACAGGTGCACACCCCCATGCCCGGCTAATTTTTTGTATTTTTAGTAGAAATGGGGTTTCACCATGTTAGTCAGGCCGGTCTGGAACTCCTGACCTCAGGTGATCTGCCCACCTCGGCCTCCCGAAGTGCTAGGATTACAAGCGCCCGGCCTGTAAAGCCTATTTCTAAAAAGAAAATGGTAAGAGGGACAGCAAAGCAAAAAGAGAAAAAAAAGAAAATCTGACTCAGAAACAGTACCATAGGCTCTGAAAGGAAATCCCTACTAATTGTTTCTCGAATTTTAGGGACCCGTTTGAGGGACCAGAACTTGCTGATTCCTAAGACGAGCATATTTTCAGGGAGCTCAGAGTTATGAAAAGAAATGGAATGTGATAAAGAATAAACCATCAACTTTCTGTTTAACTTGTCTTTGTCTTGTTATTGCAGATCAAAGGCAGAAATGAGACATACCTGCCGTGGTACCATCAACCTCGCCACAGCCAACATCACCGTGGAGGACTCCTGCAACTTCATCATTTCCAATGGGGGCGCTCAGACCTACCATCTGAAAGCTAGTTCAGAAGTTGAGCGGCAGCGCTGGGTGACGGCCCTGGAACTGGCCAAGGCCAAAGCTGTGAAGATGCTGGCAGAGTCAGGTCAGGAGCAAAGAACACCTGCCTGGGGAACTTTCTGTTTGCCCCTTTTATGCACAGATTTTGTTTGTCATCGTTATGCTCTATCATTTGATTATCACCTATATCCTAGATGTCTCAAGCTTCTCATCTTCATGCAGTATTTCTGCTGGAGTGATGGTTCTCAACCAGGGTTGATTCTCCTCCCCAAGGGACATTTGGCAATGTCTGGAGACATTTTTGGTTGTCACAGCTGAAGGGAGGGAGCTGCTATGGCATCTAGAAAGTAGAGGCCTGGGATGCTGCTAAACCTCCTATACTATGCCAAACAGCTGCCAAAACAAAGAATTATCTGGCCAAGGTTGAAAAATTCTGTCCTAGAGGCATAACAGTTGTTCTTTTGCCTTTTAATTGGCTACCTTAAAATTTTGAGAAATAATTATTTTATTGCTGGGTCAGTCTTGGGAGTATTATACCTCACAATTTGGAGCTATTCATGCTTTTTCTCCTGATATCTTCCTACCTAACCCTTTGTTAGTTAAGCTGAAACAATTTTAGTAGACTGCCAAAAACTGTATATGTGATATTTTCTATGAAAAATCTTCATTTTGCTGCATTAGTTAACTAAAAGGAGCAATCAAGTTATGTTTTGATTATTCTTCAAGGAAAATGGTAGGATTTTCCCCTGATATGTTGATAGTTTAATCATACTGAGCTTGTTTACCTAGCATCGACCAAGATGGTCACCTGCTGACTTTGTTATCTTATCCCCTGTCATTTCCCATACTGTATGTTCATTCATCAGTGAAAGGAGAATTCATTGGTTTGTAAATTTTTGGTAGTAAGTTATATTTTGACTTTGGCCCTGTCTCTCTGTCTAGCATAAAGGACAGGTCTTTTTTTTTTTTTCTTGCCTTGATTTTAGTGTTGATGTTAGCTCCTCCAAAGGAAGTGACATTGCTAGAAAACCAGTTTGCAGTTATGAAGTGTTGAGTGTGAGAGGTACAACATAGCTTCTATACTTGACTTATTATTGGAGAGCTATTTAAAGTGAGTTTTTGCATTATTTTCATGGTGGCTTTAGTCATGAAGTTTCTGAGCTGTCTTTCAGAAGACAAATTGATGGCCTTTTTTGTGATGTGGACTTTGTCTACAAAGAGCTAGACTGTGATTCTCAACTCATTTAATACAGGTCCCATCAGTCACCTATCAGATGTTAGTGGATTTGCAATAATAGTTAGCTTGGACTAGATAGGAATCCTCAAGCTAGAGTTAAAGAGCTCAGTAATTAATTCCCAATTCCAAGAGCCTTTCAGCTTTTCCATTCTGTCTTGTGGGTCAGTGGTGTTCAAATTTCAGTGTGTATCAGTTACCTGGGCAGCTTATTAGAAAGGCAGATTCCTGGGCTTTGCCTCACACCAGCTAAATCAAAGTCTCTAGGGGTGGGCCTAGAGACTCTGCCCCTTTGAGAAGGACCTAGGGTGTTTGTGGTGCAGGTGATCTGTGGACCACACTATAGAGAAACCATCTGGTAATGGCAAGTTTTCAGTGAGTCAGAATGCGCACAGCATGAGGAATGTTGGTGTGTTTCTGGACAGAGTAGGTAGGGTTCCAACTCTTACTCCTGGTTCTGGATTCATGTAACCTTTCTTTTCATTCCTGCAGATGAATCAGGAGATGAAGAGTCTGTCTCACAAACTGACAAGACTGAGCTGCAGAATACCCTTCGGACCCTCTCCAGCAAAGTAGAGGACTTGAGCACGTGCAATGACTTGATAGCTAAGCATGGCACAGCTCTGCAGCGTTCCCTCAGTGAGCTAGAGTCCCTGAAGTTGCCTGCTGAGAGCAATGAAAAGATCAAACAGGTCAACGAACGAGCCACACTCTTTAGGATAACATCCAATGCCATGATCAACGTGAGTGCAGATGGTGTCTGTGTTGCTTTTTGATTCATTCCCTCTTTGAAACATAATTCTCCCCAAATGCCTAAAAATTGTAATTGATAAAAGCACGGAACATTAGGGCCTGCTTCATTGCTCAAGGGCTTTAAGTTACATTGTTTACTGCATGAAATAGAACAGGCTGTACAGATTGAATGACTTTCACGCTCTGCTCCAGTGATCAGGAGGTCTTTGCTTCAGCTGGGAATCAGGAGTTCAGGGTTCCTGCACTGACTGCTCTACAACCACTAGGACATCTGATCAGTATTAGCTGAGTCCCTTAATTTCTCTAGGTTGTGATTTTATGTGTGTATTTATTTATTTATTTATTTTTGTCTCACTTCATCTGTTGGAACTAAAAGATCTCCCTAAGTCCCTTCCATTGTCATGTTCTTTGAGTTTTAAGTTGGAGTCATCTCCTTACTTTACTAATGCATTCAGGCATAAAGGGTGGTAAGTGAGGCTAGATCAGGTACTAGTGAGAACCTTATAATACTAGTTATTCCCATCTTTAGTCCTTGAATTCAAGGATAATTTTGGTGATAAGACAAAATATTCAACTTTGGGCGCCTTTCTTTAAATAGGGTGGTAAAACTTCAGCCTCCTTATGACTCCTAACTTGGGTGGCTGTTGTTGGTTTGCAGAATATTTTAGCTACTTGGGTGCAAGACTCTGAGTAAACAGAGCACCAGTGGCATTACCGATGTATTGATATGTATGAAATGGATACATGTTTTAAACAGTGCTGCTTTTCCTCTACTGATTCTTGCCTGGCAGGTTGTTTTAGTTACCTTCTACATAAAAACACTCAAAGGCATTTCGTAAGTGAGAAGAGTACTCTGTGAGAAATTATGCAGGGTAGATTTTTTTTCCTAATTAAGTGGGGTGAAATTACCTCTCTAGTGCCAGACTTTTCTTTTGTTTAGGGTGCTATGATATGTCATAGTAAGATATATCATCTGCTTTGAACTAGTTTAGTTCATGTCACCCCTAAACGTCAAAGATATTTTCCCATGACCATGGGAAAGTATCATTTTTCTCATTTAACCCCCTTCTTACTTAGAAAGTTGTTATAACCTTTATTTTAACATCGTTTTTCTGATGTGTTTAACACTTTGTTCAGTGCTGTGATTCACACAAGGTAAAAAGACATATTCTCCACTTAGGAACTGCAGGAAGATTATCTTCTAGGACTGACCAGTCAGCCATTCAGGGTGTCTGTGCTTCTGATGTCTGGTCGTGTATTCCTGGAGACTGTGTGTCTGGTTTTCCAGTCCCCTTGTGATCAGGAAGACCTCATTAAGTCATACAGTCAATTAAATAGTAAATACGTATACTTTTTTTTTTTTTTTGAGACGGAGTCTCGCTCTGTCTCCCAGGCTGGAGTGCAGTGGC
>NW_012109164.1:238033-239688 GCF_000951045.1 Mandrillus leucophaeus
TCTGCTTCAGTTTCTTGACTGCTTAGGATAGAACTTTTCTAACTCTTAAAGTGAATCTAACCAGAGAAGTAAATTTGACACTTTTAATGTATTCATCTGCCATCTATTGAGCATGAGCTGTGTTTCACAAACTGTGCTAGTGGATATTGCTGAGGGCAGATATGGTCCGTGTCCTCAGGAAGATCACTATTTAGTGAGGGTTGAAGAATTAAAGGGATCATTAGGGACTATGCTAAGTGACTTGATAGAAATTAGCACAGGCCACTGTGGTATAGCACTTCGGAAGTATTTGGCTCAGACTAGGAAATTTCTCTAATTTCCTCAACTAAATTCTGAAGGAGCAGTGAGAGTCTTCCTATGAAGAAAGGCAAGCTAGAGCTTGGGGCCTGGAGGCCAGCTGCCTCCATGACCTATCTATGTAACTTGAGGCAACTTGCATCCTGTCCAACTGCCTCTGTGACCTAGCTGTATAACTTAGGGCAACCTGCATCCTCTGTGACATCAATTCCTTATCTGTAAATGGTAATGATACTAGTAGATACTTCAAAGGCTTGTTGAAAGGCTTCTGTCAGATAATTGATGTGAAGTGCCTGACATATGATTGTCTCTGGCAAATTTTAATTGCAGTCAGTATTACTAAATGAGAATGAGGCCAGGCATGGTGGCCTCATCCCAGCACTTTGTGAGGCCGAGTCAGGTGTATCACCTGAGGTCAGGAGTTCAAGACTAGCTTGGCCAACATGGTGAAACCCCATCTCTACTAAAAGAAATAAAAAAATTAGCCAGACATGGTGACTGAGGCACGAGAATCACTTGAACCCAGGAGGCAGAGGTTGCAGTGAGCTGAGATCACACCACTGCACTCTATAGCCTGGGCAACAGAGCAAGACTCTGTCTCATAAATAAATAAATAAATAAATAAATAAATAAAATTAAATAAGATAAAATAAAAGGGAATGAGGGAGAAGCTTTGATCCAGGTACTGGTATGGGATATTCAGATCCATCCCTTTCCCCAGAGTTTGGGAACGGCTGGTAATTGACTATTAGTCAGGCAAGGAAGTAGCTAGCATGAGGCTTGGGAGGAGTTAATTGTGGGGGAAAGGAAGGGGTGCAGATCATACTAAGCTTGGTAGTAGTGGATTAGAAGATGAGACCAATTTTGATGCAGTCATAATTTTTTTCTTTTTTTTGAGATGGAGTCTTGCTTTGTCACCCAGGCTGGAGTGCAGTGGTGTGATCACTGTAACCTCCACCTCCCGGGTTCAAGCATTTCTCCTGCCTCAGCCTCTCAAGTAGCTGGGACTACAGGCTCACACCACCATGTCCAGCTAATTTTTTGTGTTTTTAGTAGAGATGGGGTTTCACCATCTTGGCCAGCTGGTCTTGAACTCCTGACATCGTGATCCACCTGCCTAGGCCTCCCAAAGTGCTGGGATTACAGGCATGAGCCACCGTGCTTGGCCTTTTTCTTTTTCTTTCTTTTTTTTTTTAGAGACGGAGTATTACTCTCTCACCCAGGCTGGAGTGCAGTGGCACCATCAGAGCTCACTGCAGCCATAAGCACCCAGGCTCAAGTGAGTCTCACTCCTTAGCCTCCTGAGTAGATGGGATTATACGCAGAGCCGCTACACTCAACTTTTTTTTTTTTTTTTT
>NW_012109164.1:240669-246975 GCF_000951045.1 Mandrillus leucophaeus
GATCTCCTGACCTCGTGATCCGCCCATCTCGGCCTCCCAAAGTGCTGGGATTACAGGCTTGAGCCACCGCGCCCGGCAGATTTTTTAAATATTAAAGAAGAATCAGTAGGACTTGATTACTGGCTATGAGGAAGGAGACAAAAGTAAGAGAAGGATGCTCCTTAATTTTCTGGCTTGGACAACTGGGAGGGCCCTGAAAGTTGGGTTGGGGAACATCAAAGGGAAAAGCAGAGATAACATAGGAAACTGATGAGGCTGGGCGTGGTGCCTCACACCTGTAGTCCCAGGTGTGGATCCCTTGAGCCTGGGAGTTGAAAGACTAGCGTGAGCAACATGGCAGAATCCCATCTCTATAGAAACTACAAAAATTAGCTGGGCATTGTGGCTTATGCCTGTAGTCCCAGCTACTTGGGAGGCTTAGGTAGGAGGATCAGTTGAACTTGGGAGGTTGAGGCTGCAGTGAGCCATGATTGTGCCACTACTCTCCAGCCTGGGTGACAGAGCAAGAACATGTCTTAAACAAACGAACAAACCAAACAAACAAACAAACAAAAACGGAAGGTGATGAGTTCACTTTGGGACGCATTAATTTTGAAGTTACTTTGAGCCGTTGAATAGGGAGTTGGATATTCTATTCTGAATCTCAGTGAGGGCTGGGCTAGAATTACTGATTTAGTAACCATTAACCTATAGGCAATGGTTGAAACCATGGGAGTAAATATCCTGTTTACCTTTTAGCTTCTCTATATAACAGGGAACAGCCTTTTAAGCTTACGTTGCTTGCCTCCTTCCTTTGTTTGTTTATTAAGCAAACTTTATCAGGTCCCTGTTATGTACAGAGCAACTAAATTAGGAGCTGGAGATCTATATATGAATAAGCTCAAAAATGTGTCTTTAAATTGCATATGATCCATCTGGAGAGATAGAAAATCAGTCACGATACTGCCGTGCATGTGTAAAATAGAAGTTTGTGCAAAATGCAATGGAAATGTAGAGAAGAGACTGGCTGCTTATGAGACTGGTGGGGAGGTGTCACAAAGTAACATTTGCCATAGATCTTAAAGAAATACTTCCCCTTTCTTAGAAACGGGATAGGGATGGGTATTCTAGGTAGAGTGAATAGCATATGCTGAAGTAGGCAGGCCTGAAAGAAATCTGTGTCCACCGCCGGGCACGGTGGCTTATGCCTGTAATCCCAACACTTTGGGAGGCCGAGATGGTTAGATCGCTTGAGTCCATAGGTTCGATACCAGTCTGGGTAGCATGGCAAAATCCCATCTCTACAAAATACAAAAATTAGCCGGCCATGGTAGTACATACCTGTAGTCCCAGCTGCTCGGCGGGGCTGAGGTAGGAGAATCACGTGAGCCTGGCGAGGTTGAGGCTGCATTGAACTGTGATCTGCGTTCAACTCCAGCCTGTGCCCCGAAATCTGTGTCCAAGAAATGGTGAACAATTCAGTGTGGCTGCATTGTAGGGTGCAGTGCTAAGTACACCTGCCTGGCGAGGAGAATACAAGGCAGTATTGTGAAGGTCCCTTTATGTTCATAACCAGTAGTTAGTATTTGATCCTCATGTTAGTGGGGAGCCAGTGGAGGGACTTGGTATAATCATGTTTGTGGGTTTTTTCTCTAAATGCCTTCTTTGGTTTTTCAAGTAGGCTTCTAATATTTTTCTTTTTAACCCTTCTTCCTGCACACTGGAAGGCTCCTAATTTTTAAGGTCAGTTGTTTCTCTTAGTGACCAAAATAAAAACAAAATGAGTTTCCCCATACTAGACTACCTCAGTGTAGATTCTCTGTTCTTGGTGTCTGAATTCCTTAGCTTTCAGTTACTTGAGTTTAGTCAAGAATTTGTTGAAAGTAGTTATCCTGTGTGTGCTCTCATCCTTCTTTCAGTCAACAGTTCTCTACTTTTGGTGCAGTTCACATACCTGCTCTTTCTGATGTTGCCACAAATACTTTGTCTAGGTTTACTGCTCACTTGGCGTTTGTTTGGTTCTTATGACCAGGAAAGTATAAAAGAACCGTGATAACCATATTTACTTTTTTTCTAGGTTTGACCTTGATTTCAGCATGGAGCTAGCTGTCCCTGATACCTTGGCATAAAAGGGAAAGTCTTTCATTGTAATTTGCCAGTTAAAAGTTCCCAAAATAAGGTTACTCAATGGGCTTGCAGAAGCCTGAGGGGAAACTGACTAGTTGAGGTGACACAGTCAACGCTTTCTCCATACAGGCCTGCAGAGATTTCCTCATGTTAGCCCAGACCCATAGTAAAAAATGGCAAAAGTCACTACAGTATGAAAGAGACCAGCGTATCCGACTGGAAGAGACCCTTGAGCAGCTGGCGAAGCAGCATAATCACCTGGAGAGGGCCTTCCGAGGAGCCACGGTGCTGCCAGCAAACACTCCTGGCAGTGTGGGTTCTGGTAAAGGTAAGACGCTTAGCTCTCAGGTAGCCTGGTCTAAGGTGAGCCAGATGGTTTTCTGCAGTTGATAGGAGAACTCCAAACTCTCCACAGTCACTGACTCGTGTGAAATGGAATTGGAACCCATTGATTTATTCTGGATTTTCCACTGCTTTCTACCATTTTTTGCTGTGTTTGTGGCTAGTGTTTAAAAGAACTTGCTCTATCAGACATTTAGTAAAGATAACCAAAGTCAACAAATGGGGCTTTTCTTCTTGTAGATCAGTGCTGCTCTGGCAAAGGGGACATGAGTGATGAAGATGATGAGAATGAATTTTTTGATGCACCTGAGATCATCACCATGCCTGAAAATTTGGGCCACAAGTAAGTTATCCTTGATTGTTGAAGAAACTAAACATATTTGGCCATCAAAAGGTTAAAAACATTTCAGTGAGAGTATTATAATTGTCAATATTCAGTCTGGGCCCTTTTCCTTTTTTTTTTTTTTTCTTTTTTGTCTCAAGATCTGTTTGTAGAATGGGCCCTTTTTCATAAGTGAAAAAGTGTCAGCTTTTTTACATAAACAAATTCTCCAGAGATATTTAAATTCATTCCTATTCTAAATGTTGTCATTTGATCACCCATCAATAAGTTTATACAGTATACTTGGCATTCTGCTTTGTAAAGAAATGTCCAGGACCAAACTCTAGTTCTGGTTTTTGTTCTCATTCTCCTGTGTTTCCCATCCGTACAGACGTACTGGCAGCAATATCAGTGGAGCCAGCAGTGACATCAGCCTTGATGAACAGGTAACTCTTATATGGGAGTTGTCAGAGGTGAGGGACGTGGGTTGTGATTCCCAAGGATTTTTTTTTTTTTTTTGGTGAAGTGCTAAGAGAAACTGATTTTTTTTTTTTTCCTTTTTTAGCACGGGGGAAGGGAAGGTTATAAATACCAGGTTTTCTGTTCTTTGTGGGTGGTTGAATGGCTTTGTTTTTGCTCTCAGTACAAGCATCAGCTGGAGGAGACCAAAAAGGAAAAAAGAACCAGAATACCATACAAGCCAAACTATAGCCTCAATTTATGGAGCATCATGAAGAACTGCATTGGAAAAGAACTCT
This sequence comes from Mandrillus leucophaeus, assembly GCF_000951045.1. NCBI lineage: Eukaryota > Metazoa > Chordata > Mammalia > Primates > Cercopithecidae > Mandrillus > Mandrillus leucophaeus. The sequence continues at coordinate 244,198 of NW_012109164.1, forward strand.
CTAAGATCCCCATGCCGGTAAGGCTCTTGTACACTGGAGCTGCTGCCAGGAGTTCCTCTCAAGCCTCAGTGGGAAGAGTGCTGATATGACAGCCCCACCCACTTGTGCGGCAGTTTGTGGCATGGTCTCTTTTACCTTTACAGTCATAAACTGTTCCTTAAATTTAGCTGCTTTAATTTTGGCTCTGGATCTGATATGTTCCCAGATCACCTAGAATCAGATGTGTATTTTCAGTAACAGTTATTTTTGAGCAAATTCCTATGCTAGATGCACTGGGGACATGCATGCAAAGATAAATACATCATAGTTTTTGTTTTCAAGAAGCATGTAGTTTAAAAGAGACAGACATGAAAACAGGTAGAAAACATTATTTTCTGTGATAGTATTATGGAAAGTACAACACAGACAAAGGCTTAGGGAATACCGAAGCAAAAATCGTTCATTCAAACCAGAAAGATGAGGACCCTCCCCATGGCAAAGATGGTGTTTGGGCTGACCTCCCTGCCCCCTGTCATGTCTTCCTCCAATCTGTCTACACTGTTGTCAGAGTGATTTTTGAAAAATGGCAAATATCAGTCCTCAGCTTAAAATCCTTTACTGGATCTTCATTGCTTTCAGCATAGTCCAGATACCTTAGGGGGCTTGGTAACTCCTCCCCATGGGCAAGGCTCCACCCCACATGTCCCCAGTTCTAGTCATTAGGATTACCTTCAGGCATCCTGTCCTTTCCCTCAGGGCATTTGTACATACTGCTCTTTCTGCATGGACTTCTGTCAGTTCCCTATCAACACTTGCCACCTTTTTTCTGCTGCGGCTAATACCCATTTCTTCAGGATGCAGCTATAGTGTGTCTTTTTCAGCAAACCTCCTCCAGTGCTTCCTATCAGGATGAAATGTCTCTCCTTTGTGTTCCAACAAGTTCCACTGTTTATGGTGTAAACAGTGTGTATCACTGCTTGCTCATTTCACAAGTATTTTCTGGGTGTCTACTATTTGCCTGATGTTGTCCTAGTTTTCAGTTAGGTATAGAAGATATAGGTTCAATTTATTAAAGAAACAAATTCTTGAGGCCAGCTGTGGGGTTGGGGATGCAAAAACAAAAAAATCAGAATATATCAGTTTAAGCCAGGGCTCAACAAACAGCATAATAGTTTGTGATGTGAAAATTAGATGAAATTCAGATGTTAACATCCATGACGTTTTATAGGAGCATGGTGATACTCTTTCATTTACGTATCATCTGCAGCTGCTTTCATCCTACAACAGCAGTGTTAAGTGGTTGTGGCAGAGACCATATGGCCCTCAAAGCCTAAATATTTACTATCCAGTCCTTTACAGAAAAAGCTGTCAACCCTCTGCCTTAAACAAATGTTGACTTAACTCATTATTGTGTTCAAGCCCAGAAGTAGGTGGTCCAGGGCTAGTGCCATAGTCTGTGGTGTCAGGGCCAGGCTTCTTTCTATCCTGGGGTTCTGCTGCCTTTGGCCTCAGTCCGCAGGCCCAAGTGGCTGCTCCAGCTTGAGTCATCAGAGCCTCATTCCAGCCAGCCGGAAAACGGAAAAAGAGGAAAGGCTGTACCTTTTAAGGTGCTTCCTGGCTGGATGCAGTGGCTAATGCGTGTAATCCCAGCACTTTGAGAGGCCGAGGCAGGTGCATCACTTGAGGTCAGGAGTTCAAGACCAGCCTGGGCAAAATGGTGAAACCCTATCTCTACTAAAAATACAAAAATTAAACGTGCGTGGTGGTGCACACCTGTAGTCCCAGATACTTGGGAGGGTGATGCAGGAGAATCGCTTGAACCCAGGAGGCAGAGGTTGCAGTGAGCTGAGATCACACCACAGTACTCCAGCCTGGATGACAGAGCTAGACTCTGTCTCAAAAAACCAAGAAGATGCTTCCTGGAAGTTGCATAAATCACTATCACTTAAAGCTTTGTGGCTAAAACTTAGCTATATGGCCACAGGTAACTGGAGAGAAGGCTAGAAATGAAGACTTCTGTTCTGGATGACATGACCTTGTGAAAAATAAAGGGTTCTACCAGTTGTAGAAGAAGGGAAGAATGGATAGTGGGGATGGGCAAGTGGCTACAGGTTTTGTCAACAGCCAGCTACTTAGCATACAAAAATACAGAAGCATTCCCCCTACCCTCTTGAAGCTATGGACCAATGTGTAGTTTCTGCCTCTTCATAGACTGCATTCCTCGTGATCAGGGGCTACATCTTGATAGTCTTTATATCCTCCATGCTTAGCCCTGTGCCTGGCATGTGTAAATCATTCAGCAGATGTCGAAGTAATTAATTAACTGGGTCTTGGAAAACAAATAGGTTTATGTATAAATATGTAGAATTTTTGTTAGAAAAGTATTGGGCTGGGTGCATCCTAACACTTGGGAGACTGGGGAGGACCGCTTGAGCCCAAGACTTCAAGACCAGTCTGGGCAACATGGGGAGACCTGTCTCTGCAAATAATAAAAAATTCGACTGGGCACAGTGGCTCATGCCTCTAATCCTAGCACTTTGGGAGGCCATGGTGGGTGGATTGCCTGAGCTCAGGAGTTCGAGACCAGCCTAGGCAACATGATGAAACCCTGTCTGTACTAAAATACAAAAAATTAGTGGGGCGTGGTGGCGCGTGCCTGTAGTCCCAGCCACTCGGAATGCTGAGGCATGAGAATGGCTTGAACCCTGGAGGTAGAGGTTGCAGTGAGTCGAGATGGTGCCACTACATTCCAGCCTTGATGACAAGCGAGACTCTGTCTCAAAAAAAAATATATATATA
>NW_012109164.1:247770-253529 GCF_000951045.1 Mandrillus leucophaeus
CCTGGGCAACAGAGTGAGACTCCGTCTCAAAAAAGAAAAAAAAAAGCTTCTGGTGCCATGCGCGGTGGCCCACACCTGTAATCCCAGCACTTTGGGAGGCTGAGGCGAGCAGATCACTTGAGATCAGGAGTTTGAGACCTTCACCATCATGGTGAAAACCCATCTCTACTAAAAATATAAAAATTAGGCGGGCATGTTGGCGCACGCCTGTAATCCTAGCTACTCGGGAGGCTGAGGCAGGAGAATTGCTTGAATCTGGGAGACAGAGGTTGCAGTGAGCCGAGGTCGTGCCACTGCACTCCAGCCTGGGCAACAGAGTCAGACTCTGTCTCAAAAAAAAAAAAAAGAAAGAAAAAAAAGAAATAGCTTCTGGGTCTAGGTGACTTCTCTGTTCTCCTTTACCATTAGTTCCCTTGTTGATACTGCCTTTAGGAATGTACAATCCTGTACCTGTTTTGCCCACAGATCAAGTCTTCACCCTTCCCCTACTCTGGGCTGTGACACAGGAAAACTAATCCCTCTAGGAAGTGTTTTTGCAGGCTTCCGTGGCTACTGGAGTCTGGCTGGGCTTCACTAATGCAAGATACCAGTAGGAGGTTATAGCTGTCGGAAGTCTCTTCCTCTATGCCCTCTTGAGTGGTGCTCTGGCAGCACCTGTGTGCTCTAGTGTTCACTGGACAGGCCTCCCCCGCCTTGATGTTTTACATTCTCCTGATCCTCCTCTCTTGGACCTCCACCTCTGAGCTGTAGAAATACTGCTGCTTCTCCCCATCTCTCCACCCTACCAATGGTTATAGCTTCCTGCTGCTGCTAATCTCTGGGTTGTCTTTTTTTGGCTGCCCAATTTTTCATCAGCTGTGTAACTCCCTCCTTCCTTCCACTTTAAATACTCAGACTCATTTGTTTCCCTGCTTGGCTTTTGAGTAATAAAATGACCATTATAAGAAGCTTGGCACTTTTGGAGAAACTGGTTGTTGATGGGCAAGGCTGTGTGTGTGTGAAAAGCAGTGATAAAAATGTGCTGATTCTAGTCCCATGCACTGCTGGTATGTCTAGTACCACCAGTGGAGTACACTGCCTGTCCCCAGTTTTCCTCAAAATGTATGGAAATGTTACTTCATGTTGCCTGAAATTCTGCCAGTGAGAGATTTTGTTGGGTGTAGTTAATAAGTGCCCTCTTTAAAAAGAATCGAAGATTAGGGCTTTCTCAACCCACCACCCCTCAGTGTGCATTCGTGTCCTCATACTGCTTGTCTGTCAGTGTGGGGAAGAGGGCTCTGGAGTATGGCACACTGTTTTGGTAGGTCCTGTTTCTCAAAGGATGAGTGTTGTTGGTCCTGTGGCTCTGTGTTCATTGGAAAATGTTCACAGAGAAACATTTGGGATATTTCTCAGAGAAAAAGCAGGCTGTAGTTTATGAATTTAATTTAATTTAATTTAATTAATTTATTTATTTATTTTTATTTTTTTGAGACAGGGTCTCACTCTGTTACCCAGGCTAGAGTGCAGTGGCATGATCTTGACTCACTGCAACCTCTGACCCCTGGGCTCAAGCCATCATCCCACCTCAGCCTCCCAATTAACTGGGACTACAGGTGCACGCCACCACACCCTGCCAATTTTTGTATATTTTTTTATAGAGATGGGGTTTTGCCATGTTTCCCAGGCTGATCTCAAACTGCTGAGCTCAAGCAATCCACTCGCCTCAGCCTCCCAAAGTGCTAGGATTGTAAGCATGAGCCACCACGCGTGGCCAAGTTTATTACTTTAAAAAAATGTATGAATGTATAGAAACAAACTGAAAATGTTAATAGTGGTGATCTCATTTCAAGAAAATTTTTTCCTTGATACTTTGTTTTCAAAGTTTTTTACAGTTAAAAGTCATACGATATTAATTTCACAATTGAGGGGGATAGCAAGTATTAGGGTAATATGTAGCTCAGAGGTTGGTGAGTAGGAGGGTGAACAAAAATGCTGAAAGAGGTGAAACATCAGAAAGAAAAGTGTTGTGTTTTTTTTGTTTGTTTAACTAAAGTGTTGCTTAAAGCCAGAACCGTTCACTAAAAAGGGAATTTTTTTCTTTCTTCGTTTCTTCTCTAGACTTAGAACTCAGGCTAATAATATTTAGACTTGTTCATCTATGTTGTTAATTAAATAAGCTTTATGGTCTAACTTGGGAACCCGACTTGTTTTATAGTGAATTTTTACATAGTAAAATCATTTAAAATTTCAAAGAGTTAATTTAGAAGCTGACTTTTTTGGGGAATAGATGGGTGGGGAGCATTAACAATGTTTCTCACTCCCTACCCCTCCACTCCCCAAAAAAGTCAGCTTCTCTTGTTCGCTTCTCTGTACCCAGTGGGTAGCATAGGGTCTGGCACACATGGGTACTCAATAAATATTTGTGGAATGAGTAAGTGAATAAATGAATGAATGAACATCTCCCGCAACAGAAGCCCCCAACCCCTGCTTCACAGACATATACACACACATGCTTGCTTTATCCAGTACTTGGTCACCTTAAGCTGGCTTCAAAATTAGAAAAGTAAGAGCATGCACAGCCCCCTCTCAACCCCCATCATGAGCACTTCACTCCCAGAAACACAATTATCCAGCCTCAGAGGAGAAGTCAGAATCCTGGCCTGATGCAGAACTGAACTGAGACTTAGCAATTGTTTTGTCCAGGGTGGAAGCTAACTTTTATAACTAGTCAGGATACAACTATACTTATAATTTACTACTGTTTCTTTCATTCTCCAAGAATTTTAAATACCTGACTTCCTCTCTGGGTATACTTGTGCTAAAATACATTACATTTCTTTTTTAAAAAACTTATCCAACAAATATTTGATGATGGTCTTCTGTGGGCCAGGCACTGATGGATCTTGGGTATGTAGTGCTCACCAGAAGAGGCATGCTTCCCATCTCAAAGAGCTTACAGTTAGTGAAATGAAAACAGGGATTTCTGCCACTCACAGACATGAACAGTTGACAAGGAGAATGGGTTGTTTGCGGATTAAATATTAGAGCTGCTCTACTGAGCAAAGCCCTCTTTCCCCAGTGATTTATTTCCTCAACTGCAAAAAAATTAAACTGTCTCATATAGATGGGTGGGCAGAGTTTTTGTAACTGTTCTTTTCCTTACAGGTAAACTTTAATGAGCCCTTGTCCATGCTTCAGCGCCTTACTGAAGATCTGGAATACCATGAGCTGTTAGACCGAGCTGCAAAATGTGAGAATTCTCTAGAACAGCTCTGTTATGTTGCAGCTTTCACCGTGTCCTCCTACTCCACTACTGTCTTCCGCACCAGTAAGCCATTCAACCCACTGCTTGGAGAGACCTTTGAGCTGGACCGATTAGAGGAGAATGGGTACCGATCACTCTGTGAGCAGGTAAAGGAGCCTCAGGACCACAACGCATTTCCTTTCTGAAGAAAGAGATAATTTTTTGGTTAATCCCCTGGGTCTTAATGTTTGCAGAAATTCTGGTCCCTGTCATCCCAGCTTTTATTCTTTTTCTTCAGAACTTCAGCATTGGAGACACTGGAGGTTCTGGGATTCACCTACTATAGTGGGTGTAAAAACATCAAGTGTGAATTTTGGGTGTTTCTCACCAATTTATAGGCAGTATCTTTTTCTTCTCCTTTCTGCCTTCTTAATTTGAACCTGATTTCTTCAAGGTGAGTCATCATCCCCCTGCTGCTGCGCACCATGCTGAGTCCAAAAATGGCTGGACATTGCGTCAGGAAATCAAAATCACCAGCAAGTTTCGAGGCAAATACCTCTCCATTATGCCCCTCGGTAAGGTTCCCATCTTTGTCAGAATTAATGCTCCTGGAATGAAAGGTTTTCTGGCACGATGGAGGAGGTCACTGGCTCAAGAGTCAGGAGACAGGAGGTCTGATTCAGGCACTGACCCTCACTGACTGGCTTTGGGCAGATTTTAACTTTTCAGCTATCAAATGAGTGTGGAGGCTAGAAACTCTTTAAGGACCCATCTAGTCCTAAATTCTTTATCCTCTTAGCTATGTTTAATGCATCTCTAAGCACTATTTAGAACACAAATTCTAGCATGCATGTTTTAAAAAAATTCTGTCTCTTAACTGGTGGTGTTTTTCTCCTTTCTCTAGCAATCAGGTTCTCTCTGTAAATCAGAACTCATGATTGCAAGGTTAGGTTTCTCAGCTAATCCCTCCGCTTTCTCCTCTCCTTCCTCCCTTTTCTCTTCCTCTACCTGATGGGTTAGGTATCAATTATGTAATGGCTGAATTCTAGGTCAGTGAAACTTTATTTTAAAAAGATCTTACTTGGGGCTGGGCACGGTGGCTCACACCTGTAATCCTAGCACTTTGGGAGGCCAAGGCGGGCAGATTGTCTGAGCTCTGGACCAGCCTGGGCAACATGGTGAAACCCCCTCTTTACTAAGAATACAAAAAAATTAGCTGTGGTGGTACACACCTGTTGTCTCAGCTACTCGGAGGCTGAGGCACAAGAATTGCTTAAACCCGGGAGGCAGAGGTTGCAGTGAGCTGAGATTGTGCTATTGCACTCCAGTCTGGGCTACAGAGTGAAACTCTATCTCAAAAACAAAGAAAGAAAGAAAAAAAAACCCCAAAAAACAAAAACTCTTATTGGATTACAAGTTAATTTTGTGTCAGAATCAGTCCTGGGAATAGAATCCTAATATACAATGTTAGCGATCCTATACCTTAGAAGAAGTGCAATTATTCAAAAAGTGTAGTAGAGCTTCTCAATGCTTTCTTGAACTAGAGCAACCATGTTTGGCCAAGTGTGTACTGAAGAGTAAAAGCTGCTCTACAGAAAGAGATCAAAGCATAAAGCAATTAGAGAAACCAAGTAGCTCCCAAGAGACAGAGCTGACCATAACTCCCTGAGCTGCTGGTGGCTTTCCATTTCCAGGTTCTAGTCTTTCACGAAGCATAGCTACAGTTCTTAAATACTGCAATATAGACTGCTTCTTTAATGAATTCACCTTTGCTCAGAAACACAAATGCAGCAAACATAGTGCAAACTAGAAATTAGCCAGAAAAAAATTCACAAATGTTTTGTAACATATGTAAAGGGAGAAATTGCAGTGTTACCTCTAATTTCATGGTTAATATACAGAAGGTCCCTAAATGAAAAGGGGACTAAGTGATACATCAGTCTTAATCTTTACCAAGGAGCTTTAAAAAGCTTCTACATGCTTAATTGTCTTTGCAGCTAACAATTTCAGAAGTATTAGCTTAAGAGTAGTAAATGCCTGGGATGTTACCATCTTATTTGCAGAATTAGGGTGTCAGTGGCCATATTGCAATGTGATGTTTTGCCATAGAGAAGAGTTTCAGAGGCCCCTTGAGGATCTCTAAAGGGATGAATTATATTTCATTCCATGGATGGTTAGGTACAGTCAGCCGTCCATACCTGGGTATTCTGCATTCATGGACACTGAGAGTACTGAGGGCCAGGCGTGGTGGCTCATGCCTGTAATCCCAGCAGTTTGGGAGGCCGAGGCAGGCGGATCACCTGAGGTTAGGAGTTCAAGGCCAGTCTGGCCAACATGGTGAAACCCCGTCTCTACTAAAAATACAAAAATTAGCCAGGTGTGGTGTTGGGTGCCTGTAATCCCAGCTACTCGGGAGGCTGAGGCAGGAGAATTGCTTGAACCCAGGACGCAGAGGTTGCAGTAAGCTGAGATCGCGCCATTTCACTCTAGCCTGGGTGACAAGAGCAGAACTCCCTCTCAGAAAAAAAAAAAA
>NW_012109164.1:253984-255568 GCF_000951045.1 Mandrillus leucophaeus
GAGGGAGAGGATATGTGCAGGTTACATGCAGATACTCTGCACCATTTTATATGAGTGACTTGACCAAATTGTGGTATCTGCAGGGTGTTCTATAACCAATCCCTCACAAATACCAAGGGAAGAGTATTCATCTAAAAGATAACAATAAACTTAACTAATGAAATATGGTACATTTTCTCTATAATTTGACTAATCTAGGTTTCTTTGAGGAATGAATATATGAACATGGTATAGATGGTGGATCTAATTTTTCTAAGTTTTAGTAATTTGTTAAGGATCTAATTTTTTAACATTAAAACATTTCTCTTATCCTAGGGAAACTTCATTTTAAAAATAAATTAATTAAATAGGAAAACAAAATTAATTAAAAAGAAAACAATTTGGTAGTATTTGCATTCCTATGGTTATTTAAGATTTGGATCACCAGGATCCTGTTAAGTTCCTCCACATGTCGGCTGCTTAACTGAGTACCTGCCATGGGGCAGGCATGGTTCTCAGTGTTTGGGAAGTGTAAGTGAACAAAACAAAAATCCTGGTCTTCATGGGGAGATTGAAGAAAGAATTGACTTTGTGATAGGAAGCTGAATATAGAAATCTAAAGAATGGAATTTCTAGATATCTGCCCTGGGGATGGCTGTATTTAACACTTTTAGGCTCAGTGGCTTGGAAGGCGAATCATGCAGTGAAATTTTTACATTTGCCATGGCACTCAATTCTCAGAGAGAAAATTATTGTTAAGCCAGTAGATATAACCAAAGAAAAATTTATGGACAGGGTTGTGAGTGAGTGAACAGATAGATGACTGGCAGTTTAATACACTGCTCCAGTGTGTTCAGCAAGAAGTAATGCATCTCGGGAAAAGTAGTCCAAACTTTTATGTTGATAATTGAAGTAGCATTTGTTGAGTGTTCGTTATGGGTCAGCCATTGATATTAGTGCTTTTCATGTATTAACTCATTCAGGCCCAACAATAATTCCATGAGATAGACACCTTTATTGCCATTTTTTAAACAAAGAAAACTAGGCATAGATAGGTTAGGTTGTCAGGGTCAGCTTAATCAGCTAGTATGGAATCTGAGTTGAGGCAATCTGGCTTCAGGGACCACTGTCTTTATCACTAGGCTGTACTGAAAGGGAGAGACTGCAAGCCATCAGTTACAATTACAATGCAAAAAGGACACTGAAGACATCAGCCCAATATTCTCACGAAGGTCTGACAAGATAAGACAGTTTTAAGGTTATTTGGTAGCAGGACAACTTTGTACAAAATTATGGTTCTGTTAACTCCACTGTGAAAAAGTCATAGCCAGGACTGAAGAAAATCTAATATAGACCAATGAAAGTACCTAAAGATACTCGGAGGCAGTGGCAATGAGTTTGAGTCTCCCTATAAAATAGGCTAAAAAGATTAGAACGCTTGACATTTGGAAAGAAGAATGCTTCTAGAAAATATAACTGAAGTTTCCAAATAAGGCTATTGTAAGGGGAAAATATGAATTTCTTTTTTTTTTTTTTTTTTTGAGATTGAGTCTTGCTGTATCACCCAGGCTAGAGTGCAGTGGCGCAATCTCGGCTCACTGCAAG
>NW_012109164.1:255988-263121 GCF_000951045.1 Mandrillus leucophaeus
CCAAAAAATAATTTTCTATTCTCCCTCCCCAAACCCTGGCACCCACTATTCTACTTTCTGTCTCTATTTTAACTACTTTAAGTACCTCCTATAAGTGGAATCATATAGTTTTTGTCGCTTTGTGACTGGCTTGTTTCACCTAACGTAATGTCATCAAGGTTCATCCATGTGGTAGCAAATGTCAGAATTTCCTTTCATTTTAAGGCTGAATAATATTTATCCCATTGTATGTATGTACCACATTTTGCTTATCCATTCATGTATTGATGGACTCTTGGGTTGCTTCCATGTTTTAGCTATTGTGAGTAACACTGCTGTGAACGTGAATATACAAATACCCTTTCATCTCTTTGCCTAAAGTCTGAAGAAAAAAAAATGTTTCAAAAACGACAAATATCTCTTTAAGACTCTGCTTTCAGTTCTTTGTAGTATATGCCCAGAAATGGAATTGCTGGATCACATGGCAATTACATTCTTAATTTTTTGAGCAAACTACCATACTGCCTTCGACAGTGGTTATACATTCCTACCAACAGTGCACAAAGGTTCCCGTTACTCCATATCCTTACCAACACTTTTAAAAAATGTATTGTAGCTATCCTAATGGATATGAGGTAGTATCTCATTGTGGTTTGACATACATTTCTCTAATAACTAGTGTTGTTGAGCACTTTTTATGTACTTATTTATCATTTGTATATCTTTGGAGAAATATCTGTTCAAGTCCTTTGCCTTTTTTGTTTTTTTGACATGTAGTCTCACACTGTCATGCAGTCTAGAGTGCAGTGGTGCAATCTTGGCTCACTGCAACCTCTACTTCTTGGGTTCAGGTGATTCTCCTGCCTAAGCCTCCAGAATAGCTGGGATTACAGGCCCCCTGCAACACGCCCGGCTAATTTTTTGTATTTTTAGTAGAGACGTGGTTTCACCATGTTGGTCAGGCTGGTCTTGAACTCCTGACCTCAAGTGACCCGCCTGCCTCAGCCTCCCAAAGTGCAGGGATTACAGGCGTGAGCCGCCGTACCCAGCCTCCTTTGCCCATTGTTGACTTGAGTTCTTTAGTTTTTTTTTATTGTTGAATTTTAGGAGTTCTCTGTATATTCTAGGTATTAATCCCTTATCAGATATATGATCTGCAAATATTTTCTCCCATTCTAGAGGCTGCGTTTTTACTCTGTTGCTATTGTCATTTATTGCACAAAATTTTTTAATGTTCAGGAGGACTGTTTTGTCTTTTTGTTGTTGTTGTTGCCTCTGGTTTTGGTGTCATATCCAAAAAATTATTGCCAAACCCAATATTGTGAAGCTTTTGCCCTATGTTTTCTTCTAAGAGGTTTATAGTTTTAGGTCTTACATTTAGGTCTTTCATCTATTTTGAGTTAATTTTTGTACATGGTATTAGATAAAGGTCCAACTTCATTATTTTGCATGTGAGTCCGTTTGTTCAAAAGACTGTCCTGTCTCCATTGAGTAGTCTTGGCATCCTTGCCAAAAATCATTTGACCATATATGAAGGGTTGGTTTCTGGGCTCTTTGTTCTATTCCACTGGCCTATATGTCTGTCTTTATGCTAGTACCACACTTTTTAGATTACTCTAACTTTGTATTAAGTATCAAAATCAGGAAGTTTGAGTCCTCCAGCTTTGTTCTTTATCAAGATTATTTTGGCTATTTGTGGTCCCTTAAGATTCCGTATGAATTTTAGGATAGGTTTTTCTATTTCTGCAGAAAACATCTTGGGATTTGGATAGAGATTTCATTGAATCTGTAGATTGCTTTGAGTGGCATTGACAACCTTAACAATGTTGAGTCTTCCAATCTATGAATATAGGATGTGTTTACATTTATTTATCTTAACTTTAATTTCTTTCAGCAATGTTTTACAGTTTTTACCTCCTTGATTAAGTTAATTCCTAAGTGTTCTTTTTGATACTATTATAAGTGGAATTGTTCTTAATATCCTTTCCAGATTATTCATTGTTGGTGTATAATAGAAATGCACCTAATTTTTGTGTGTTGACTTTATACCCTGTTACTTTGTTGAATTCATTTACTAATTCTATCAGGATTTCTTTTTTTGGTGTAATTCTTAGCATGTTCATATATAAGATCATCTGCAAACACAGATAACTTTATCTCTTTCTGTCCATCTTGGATGCCTTTTATTTATTTTTCTTGCCTAGTTGCCCTGGCTAGAACTTCCAGTAGTATGTTGAATAGAAGCAGTGAAAGTGGGCATCCTTGCCATGTTCTTGATCTTAGAAGAAAATCTTTAAGTGTTTCACCATTGAGTATATTTGCTGTGGGGTTTTCATATGTGGCTTTTATTATGGTGAGGTATTTTCCTTGTATTTCTAGCTCATTGAGAGTTTTCATCCTGAAAGGGTATTGAATTCTGTCAAATGCCTTTTCTGCATCAATTGAGATGATCATGTGTTTTTTTACCCTTCATTCTGTTCATGTGGTGTATTACATTTACCAGTTTTTATGTGTTCAACCATCCTTGCATTCCAGGAATAAATCCCACCTGGTCATGGTGTGTAATCCTTTTAATATGCTGCTGAATTCAATTTCCTAGGTTTTTTTTGAGGATTTTTACATCACTGTTCATAAGGGATATGATATTAGTCTATAGCTTTGGGTTTTTATAGTGTCTTTGTCTGGCTTTAGTGTCAGGGAATGCTGGCCTCATAGAATGAGATGGTGGAGGAGGAGGTATTGGTTAAGAGATTTAGGCCGGGTGCAGTGGATCGTGCCTGTAATCCTAGTATTTTGGGAGGCTGAGGTGGGAGGGTCACCTGAGCCCAGGAGCTCAAGACCAGTTTAGGCAACATAGTGGGACCCTGTCTCTACAAAAAATAAAAAAATTTAGCTGGGCGTTGTGGCATACGCCTTTAGTCCCAGCTACTTGGGAGGCTGAGGAGGGAGGATTGCTTGAGCCCAGGAAGTCAAGGTTGCAGTGAACTATGATTACACCATTGCATTCCAGTCTGGGTGACAAAGCGAGATCCTGTCTCAAAAAAAAAAAAAAACCCATCGTGTGTGGTGGCTCACGCCTGTAATCCCAGCTCTTTGGGAGGCCGAGGTGGGTGGATCACGAGGTCAGTAGTTTGAGACCAGTCTGGCCAATATGGTGAAACCCTGTCTCTACTAAAAATACAAAAATTAGCTGGGCGTGGTGGTGGGTGCCTGTAGCCCCAGCCACTCGGGAGGCTGAGGCAGGATTGTTTGAACCTGGGAGTCAAAGGTTGCAGTGAGCCGAGATCTGGGAAAAAAAAGAAAAAAAGAAAAAGAAACCCAGAGATTTAGAATATGTTTAGGTGGAGCAAATATTTCGAAGGTGTTTGTGAAGATTAAATGAAATAATGCATGAGGAGGCAATAGCACGGTGCCTAGTACATAGCAAGTGTTCTCAGAGTTGCTATTATCATCATTAATGTCATCGCCTTCATTGTTGTTATCCTTATCTGCCAACTACTAGGGCTACTTTAATTTTTTGTGTAAGAAACGTGTCTAAACCACAACTGGTGAGTTATTTTTATCAGTGGTTACAGAGAGAACTTAGGGTTATACTTTTACTGGAATCGACTTTTTTATTTTTATTTTATTTTATTTTATGGAGTCTCACTCTGTCACCCAGGCTGGAGTGCCGTGGCGTGGTCTCGGCTCACTGCAAGCTCCGCCTCCTGGGTTCAAGTGATTCTCCCACCTCAGCCTCCTGAGTAGCTGGGATTACAGGCACACACCACCACACCCAGCTAATTTTTTGTATTTTTAGTAGAGATGGGGTTTCACCATGTTGGCCAGGTTGGTCTTGAACACCTGACCTCAAGTGATCTGCCCGCTTTGACCTTCCAAAGTGCTGGGATTATAGAGGTGAGCCATCCCACCTGGCCTGGAATTGACTATTATTAACCATCTATCTTTTTACATTTTTGATTATTTTGAATCCTCAATTATCTCTCCTGTGAAACCACTGATTTGGTATTCATTGGAGATTGACTTATAGGAACAGGAGTCAGCTATATGTTTCAAGCATTTTATTAGGCAAATAAACAGACATTTACTGCCCAGTAGGACGGGTTATTCCGAGTTTACAGATGATAAAACCAAGGCCCTTGAAACATTCATAGTGCAATACTGTAATGCAATTCTGACACTAACCACCCAGAGTTCCCGCAGATTCCCTAAGTTAAGGGCATAGTACCCAACAAGATTGCCCTTGCTTCAGATACCAGCAACAAGTTGGAGGCCCTAGGCCACCTGCACTTCTGATAACTGGCTGTAAGTTCAGGAGTTCCCACAACTACCTCAGGTTTGATAATTCATTAGAATGACTCAGAACTCAGGAAAGTGCTCTAGTTATCATTACCGTTTTATTATTCAGGGTACAAATCAGGGCCAGCCAAACGAAGGGACCCATAGGGTGAGGTCTGGGAGGGTCCTGAACACAGAACTTTGTGCCCTGTCACCATGGAATCAGGGCACATCACCCTCTTGGCACATTGATATATTCATCAACCAGGAAACTCCACTGAGCTTTGGTGTCCAGAGATTTTAGTAGGGCTTCATTATTTAGGTTTGATTGCAGGATTTAATTCAATATCCAGATCCTCTTTCATCACCGGAGGTCAGGAAGTTAACCCAGTATCAGGTGACTCAAAACCCTGTCTTTAATCACGTGGTAGAGCCTGGCTTGTTCTCATCCTAAGTTATTAGTATTAGCTCTCTGGGGCCCACCATGAGTCACCTCATTAGTATAAATTGTCAAGGTCCACCATAAATAACAGAGATACTCCTGTCACTTGGGAAATTATAAGGGTTTTATTCTTCATTATATAACAGAGGGTCATACATCTAATGAGGACTAGGGCCAGGATTTAATCCAGTTCTGTCTGATTTCAAAGCCCCAGCTCTATCCACTATTCTGTTTTTACAATTAAGGGGCCTTAGATAAGTGGTTTGTTTAAGGTCACATAGCTAGTATCTAACAGTAGAGCCTGGTCCCAGTACAGACTACCAATGTGTGCTCCCTCCATAATGCAGTTACTTCCACGATGCATGTTGGGGCACATTTGACTTGTTTCTGTGAATTTTGCAGTTGTGTTATAGAACACAGCGCCCTGGCTAAGGTATATCAGTTGCCAGGGTTTGTCATCATTTGGTTATGTTTTATTCATAGATTGTTAAAAGTCAAGTGAGAAAAATTCAGTCAATACTTCCAGCATTTAAGAAAGTATAAGTCATTTTTATTGTTTTATTTCTAAAAGTAATAAACATCAGTAGAAAGAAATTAATCCTTTACTGTTTTGAGGCTGCATGATGCTATTTTTCTGACATTTGGCTTAATTTGGATACCTCTTTCTGCTTCCAGGTACCATTCATTGTATTTTCCATGCAACTGGGCACCACTACACTTGGAAGAAAGTTACCACAACTGTACACAACATTATTGTGGGCAAGTTGTGGATAGATCAGGTGAGGAAAGGTACCTAAAGTGCGTGTGAAGTTTAAAAGAATACCTCTTTAGATATATTTCTGCAGTATTTAGGACATGTGAACTGGTCCCAGAATGTTGCTACTGATTCATCAGTTTCTCCTAAGGAATTTCTCTCAGGCAGTAACCCTACCTCTACCTCCCCAAGTTTCTGTACCACAAATTATTGTTTATAAATGACCAAATTATAACATTCATCAATGACTATTCTGCTAGGACAGTGTTGGGTGCTACGACAGGTAGAAAAAACAAACATGGCCCCAACTCTTAATCCTTTCATTATTCATCAAATATTTATTGCCAGGCGGTATGCTAGGTCCTGGGGATACAAAGTCTGATGAGATGTCCCTCAAGAAGTTATTATATCATTGGAGCTACATGACCAATGTGTAGGTTGGAAAGTGTGCAGCAACATACACTAATATAAAAGATGCCCTACGATAGTATCTGTTTGTCAGTTTGCTCTTAAGACAATGGTTGCAGTAAATTTAGAAAAGAGGGAATACTGTCTTCTGAGCAGTCAGGAAAGGCCTCACAGTAGATGTGGGAATTAAGCTGAATCTTAAAGTGTGGTTTGGGATTCAGAAGATAGAAAGGAAGGGAAAATGGGCCGGGCATGTTGGCTCATGCCTGTAATCCCAACATCTTGGGAGGCCAAACTGGGAGGATCACTTAAGCACAGGAGTTTGAGACTAGCCTGGGCAACATAGTGAGACCTTGTCTCTACAAAAAATTTTTTAAAAAAAGAAGAAGAAAGGAGAGAAAATGAAATGAGTAAAGTATAGAAAGGCCCACCATATGTAATTTGAAATTGTGAGTAGAGTATTTTGATTTAAGCAGAAGAGTTCTTGAAGGGTACTAGTGAGGGATTGGTTTGGAAAGGTAAATTATCATGTGAATTTCAGTATATGTGCTGAGGGTCAAATCATGCCATCTAACATGTGAGATACAATTCAAAACAAGTAGTCACTTGGTCTTGATCTCAACCTGGAAAACCAAGGTTACATAGGGATTCTATAGCATTCCCAAGGCTAGCTAAGATCGGAATCTTAAACAAGGGATTACTAGAAGGTAAGATTGAAAAGTAAAGAATTATGAACCATGGGTTTGGCAGACATTGAATTTATCCAGTCTTAATAAAACTGTGAATTTTTTCATTTTACAGTCTGGTGAAATTGATATTGTGAATCACAAGACAGGAGACAAGTGTAATCTTAAATTTGTTCCTTATAGCTACTTCTCTCGGGATGTAGCAAGAAAGGTAAGGGAAGTTTAAATTACTTTACTTAGCATGTCTCTCTTAGAAAGCATACTCCTTTAGGACTGGAATGTATATACATGTGGGGAGGTGTGGGGGGTGTGTACATTATATATAGCGATTCAAAAAAAGTAGAGGTGAAAAGCTGGGCGCGGTGGCTCACAGCTGTAATCCCAGCACTTTGGGAGGCTGAGGCAGGCAGATCGCCTGAGGTCAAGAATTCAAGTCCAGCCTGGCCAACATGGTGAAACCCTGTCTCTACTAAAAATACAAAAATTAGCTGGGTGTGGTGGCACGTGCCTGTAATCCCAGCTACTCGGGAGGCTGAGGCAGGAGTATCACTTGAACCTGGGAGGCAGAGGCTGCAGTGAGTCTGGC
>NW_012109164.1:264151-272682 GCF_000951045.1 Mandrillus leucophaeus
CCCGCCACCTCGCCCGGCTAGTTTTTTGTGTTTTTTAGTAGAGACGGGGTTTCACTGTGTTAGCCAGGATGGTCTCGATCTCCTGACCTCGTGATCCGCCGTCTCGGCCTCCCAAAGTGCTGGGATTACAGGCTTGAGCCACCGCGCCCGGCCTGGCTCAGTTATTTCAAGTAGCAGAAAAAAAAATACAACAAAATAATTTGAGGCCAGGCATGGTGGCTCATGCCTATAATCCTAACACTTTGGGAGGCAGAAATAAGAGGATTGCTTGAGCCAAGGAGTTCAAGACCTGCCTGGGCAACATAGCAAGACCCTTTCTCTAAAAAAAAAAAAAATTAAAGAATTAGCCAGATGTGGTGGCATATGCCTGTAGTCCTAGCTACTTGAGTGGCTGAGGTGAGAGATCACTTGAGTCCTAGAGTTGGAGGCCACAGTGAGCTATGATTGCATCAGTGTACTCCAGCCTGGGCAACAGAGCAAGATCCCATATCTAATAATAAGAATAATTTGGATGACTCCCTGGTGTTTGTTGTAACAGCATCTAACCAGTATTTATCCTAGGACTTCCAGTATAGTCAGGTAAGCTAATTCACAATGAATTCTATATAGCCAAGCCCTGTTCTCCACCCTTGCAGGTGACAGGGGAAGTGACAGATCCATCAGGAAAAGTCCACTTTGCCCTTCTGGGGACATGGGATGAGAAAATGGAATGTTTCAAAGTACAGCCAGTCATTGGGGAAAATGGGGGTGATGCGCGACAGAGAGGCCATGAAGCAGAGGATAGCAGGGTCATGCTGTGGAAAAGGAATCCTTTACCGTGAGTATCAGCATGCATGCTGCTCAGATACCACTTTGACCTTGACTGTGGAGCAATATCGAAGGCATTTCTGCCTGCCCTCTCACTTAATTATGTGAGGAATTGAGCAAGGGAAATTGAGACCTTTGGAGAGACTAACAGAAGGTTGTCATTGTGTGATTTGACTTGCAGCATATGCTTATTTCAAGGAAGTTCAAACCAAACTACATCTGATAAAAAATACTTTGTGCTTTGGTCCTTTGGATTGTGATTCAGAAGGATATTTTTCTACTGTTTAGAGCAAAACTGTTCAAAAGTGGCTAGAGGAGGAAGGTGCCTAGCACCTGTTAACAATTTAGCCTAAAGGGCCATCAGCAGCCAGATGCGGTGGCTCACACCTGTAATCCCAGCACTTTGGGAGGCCAGGGCAAGTGAATCCCTTGTGATTAGGAGTTCAAGACCAGCCTGGCCAATATGGCGAAACACTGTCTCTACTAAAAATACAGAAATTAGCTACATATGATGGTGCGCACCCATAGTCCCAGCTACTTGAGAGGCTGAGGCATGAGGATGACTTGAGCCCAGAAGTTTGAGGTTGCAGTGAGCTGAGATCATGCCATGGCACTGCAGCCTAGGCGACAGAGTGAGACTGTCTAAATAAATAAATAATAAAAAGAGAAAAAAGCCTAGCAGAAAAGAACGATCCCTGAGACAATGTGCAGGACTTTGGAAACAAGATGGAGGTCACTTACTTCCTGTCATCTTCTAGTACAGTCAGTTTGTAGTGATAGCCAAGATTATCCCAGAGAGAGGTTAAAAAGAAAACTAAGGCAACAGGAGTGAGGAATTTTCATTCAGTAGAATGTTTCCTTCTTTTTATTGAATGTAGATAATTTCAGCTGGGCGCCACACAACACCAGAAGACTATGGAACTGAGTGATGCCGGGGAGGAGATGGGGAGTGATCTCTCCTTTAGTTAGGGCAACGTGACATGGTCCTAGATCCTTTTCACAGACCCTGTTTTTGTAGAACAGCCTTGGTGATGTGGCCTTGGCAGTGTACTTAAGTTGTTGTTGCTCCTTAAATAGGGTCTGGGCTCTGGGATTACCATTTCTTTTTCTTATCTTCTACTTTTAGGAAGAATGCAGAAAACATGTATTACTTCTCAGAGCTTGCTCTGACTCTCAATGCTTGGGAAAGTGGCACTGCCCCCACAGACAGCCGGTTACGACCTGACCAGAGACTGATGGAAAATGGGCGCTGGGATGAAGCAAATGCGGAGAAGCAGCGCCTGGAGGAAAAACAAAGACTTTCCAGAAAGAAGAGAGAAGCAGAAGCTATGAAAGCCACAGAGGATGGTAATGAACGTCCCTTCTACTTTTCTTTCTTAATGCATAGAGAATGCCAGCACTAATTTTTTTCTTTCCTCTCTTTTCCTTCTAGGCACACCATATGATCCCTATAAGGCACTGTGGTTTGAGCGGAAGAAGGACCCTGTTACCAAGGAGTTAACCCATATTTATAGGGGAGAATACTGGGAGTGTAAAGAAAAACAGGACTGGAGCTCTTGCCCGGACATTTTCTGAAATGGCAGTAACAAAAAAGAGGAGCATCTAATGGAGAAGAGGACAGAGGATGTGTGGGAAAGCTGGCAGTTGTGACTCTCTTGCCAAGTGCTTTCCTCAAGTTTGTCTCTCTTGACCAATCATTTTTTCCAAATCAATCACCAGAAGGAGACACCAGTGGTGGTGATTGGCTGGTTGCCTTAGCTGATTGAAACTGAAATCGACATACGAGATACTATGTCTGTAAGGGAGAGGTTTAGTGGCTGAAGGTTAGTGTATTCCACATCCACAAAGTCAAGTATTCTGGGCTCTTCTTTCTCCCTCTGCCCCCGTTTAAGATGATGTCACTTACCCTCCCCTTGTAGTATCCTGCTCAGCCAAGATCTGCGTAAGATTATGATTCAGGGGCATTTTGGTGCTGTTCAAAGCAAGAACCGAATTTAGAAGTTCCCTTAAAAAGAAACATGTAAGACTTACCAATGGAGGCATCGTGAATGGTTGCAGTGGAGCTTAGGTGTAACATCATCAAATGTGTTCACACGTGGGGTTGGTTTAATGGAGTGTCCACACGGAGATCACTGCGATATTGGAACACCTGTGAGAGAGATTGTTCTATAGGGCTGGAATATTCAGAGTTACATTCTTGGAAGTTTCTGTTTTTACTTGCATCGAACAGTCCTCTGTTGTTCTCCATCATCTTTAATAGCAACTGGAGACCACTTTGGTGGTTGGTAAGAGGGGTGCATTCTCCTCACAAAGGGGTTTTATGGACTTTCTCTGGCGGAGAGCTTCTGGAGAGCCTCTGAGAACACAGGCAGGATGGGAAAAGACTACTAGTCACTTTTGCTTTCCAAGCCCCCCTCAATGCCATCCTTCATTGTCTTTCTGGCTTCTCTTCTTTCTCCTGGCACAGTACCATTTTGGGTCTGTGCCCCAGTGTGGAGCAAAACATTGCCTGTCCCATTCTGATATACTTCAGAATTTGAGAGGAGAAGTTAATCTGAAACAAAAGTTTTCACCATCTCTCAAGCCCCAAGGACTGGAGCCACCTCTGGAATAATGTGTTAAATATCTGTATATTATATATATGTAGAGAAAAATCTAATTTTTTGGTTTGATTTTCTTCCCATTAAGAATCTTGTTTTTTGATATCCCTTGTCTCCCTGAGACTCTCTCTCGGACACGTGTTGATGTGGATGGCACTCTTCTGCTCTCCATCTTTTATGGGCAGAGAGATTCAAAACCTGAGCAGGATCATGTCTGGCAGTTACTAAACAGGGACTTTGTCCATGGTTTGTATCATGGGGTGCCTACTGCTGTCTAAACTCTGCTCTCCTAATTAGCTGACTCTTGAAAATGAAATCCTAACCTGTTTCCTGCCTCTTTTCTTTCTCTTTTTAGGAAGAGTATGGGTAGAAAGTCCGGAGGGCAACTTCCAGTTTAATTCTGCTCTGTCCGGCACATGGGCTAAACCCCAAAGGAACTTTCTTCCTAGTATGTGGGGCTTAAAGCACTGTCGTGTGGGGTGGATCAGATAATTGCTCCTGTGGGGCCCTGGCTTCCTTCTCTGTTTGTTCTGTATTTGTTTTCGTTGTCTTGTTGAGAAATACCATCCCTGTGCAACCCACCCTTGGTTGAGGATCACAAATTGAGGTGCCTTCCTTGTATGCTTTTTGTTAGTATTTTTTGTTTTGTTCCTTAACTGCTGAGCCTCAGCCAGCGTGGGTCCTAGGGGAAAATATCATTCCAAAGGAAGCCATCCCTACGGGGAAATTGGTTTTACTGGGTAAATTAGTACTTTTATTCCTTCCCCTATCCCTTCCTTCCTAGTTGTGATAAACATGGGAGAGGAGTGACTTTGACTGCTGGGGAATTTCCTCCTAAGAACCTTATTCCCAGAATAAGCCAGGGGTTATGTCAAGGCTTCTTTCAAGGAGGCTCATAAAAGCAGTGACCTCATCTGGGGCTTTGGATAGAGTGAGAATTCCCCAACTAAATTGGACTTCTCTGCTTTATCTCCTTTCCTTCCTTCACCATCTGCACTACATTTCTGGCTTATCCCCAATCAGATTCCCGCTAATGGAAGAAGTTTAGAATCTTTCAGGTGGAATAAAGTCACATGAAAACAAAACACAACTATATATATTTTCAGTTTTTTTGCCTTATTGCTTTTTTTCCAAAAAAAAAACTACTAAATTAAATAATTTTTTAAAAGTCATATTGTTGGTCTGATTCACTTCTGCTGCTAGGCAGGAAGTGGTGTTGGGGAGGGGAAGGAGAACTGGTCCAGTGGTAATTTGTTCTGCTCTGAGAGCTCAGAAGCCCTGGTCTTCATGAGAAAGAAAAGCTGTTCACCACCACTCTGGAGGGCCATGAGCAGAGGAGTAGTTTTAACAGCCCCTGCTGCTTAAACTGACAGTCAACATCCCACCTTGGTACAGGGGAATAGTTTTTAGTGTCTTTGATATTGGGCCTGCTTCACTTCAAAAAAATAAAAATTTTCCCTATAAATTGAATTTATCTTGTCCATTTAGATTCTCAGATTGTTGGCTGTTTTATGTGGGAATTCAAATTCTGTTTTTTGTTTGAGACAGGGTCTCACTCTGTCGCCCAGGTTGGAGGGCAGTGTCATGACAGCTCACTGTAACATCTGCCTCCTGTGTTCAAGTGATTCTTCCCACCTCAGCTCCCCAAGTAGCTGGGACCACAGGTGCATGCCACCAGAACCAGGTAATTTTTGAATTTTTAGTAGAGACAGGGTTTTGCCATGTTGCCCGGGCTGGTCTTGAGTTCCTGGGTTCGAACAATGCACCAGCCTCTGCCTCCCAAAGTGCTGGGATTACAGGTGTGAGCCACTGCACTTGGCCTCAAATTCTGTTTTTGAAACAAGCAGTTGAGTTTTGATTTGAAGACCTTTGAGAAAACTGATGATAGTGAACATGTTTGTACAAGTTTTCACTGGAAAGTTCAGGTTCAGGGAGCGGATAGGCAAAGTAACCTATGGTCCTGGCAGGGGCTCAGATCAGAGCAAGCGCAATTCCTGCCCGTGGGAGGGACCTCACATTTGCTGAGCATCTTCCTACATGTACAGGGTGCTGAAATAGGAACTCTGACCATTCTCTGGCTTACGCATAAATAATTTTAAGAGGAAAATGTTGCGATCATTTTGAAGATGAAGGAAACCTAATTTAAATAAATTCACTCATGGTCATGTAGCTGGTCAGTTAGTCACAGTGTTGGAATTCAAAGCTGGGTTGAGTTTGTGACCTCTACAGTCCTGTGCTCTGGAAGAAACTCTGGGTTGGAAGACAGCTGATAAGCACTTTCCTCCTAGATTGTATCACATAATGCATAAATGCACATTTCCATTTCCAGAAGCTAATTAATGTTGATAGCACCATTTCTTTTTTCCTTTTTTTTTTTTTTTTTTTTTGAGATGGAGTCTCGCACTGTCACCCAGGCTGGAGTACGGTGGCGTGATCTCAGCTCACTGCAACCTTCACCTCCTGGGTTCAAGTGATTCTTCTGCCTCAGCCTCCCAAGTAGCTGGGATCACAGGCCCCCGCCACCACACCCAGCTAATTTTTTGTATTTTTAGTAGAGATGGCATTTCACCATGTTGGCCAGGCTGGTCTCGAACTCCTGACCTTGTGATTCACCCGCCTCAGCCTCCCAAACTGCTGGGATTACAGGCGTGAGCCACCGTGCCCAGCAGCACCATTTCTTTTAAGGCTCTACGTGAAGAAAGGAGCATCCCTGAAATTCAGCCTACAGGCTCCTTGATTGATCAAGGCCCTCATGTCTACAAAGTTGGCTCTGATGTCAGAGATGATTTTCTAGCCTGGTTCTTAGGAAGGCCACCTAAGTTCAAGTCATTTGCTTGATTCCCATTGACTGAATTTGATATTAAGTTTCAGCAAAGGTTTTTTTTCTGGCAAGCTAAGGAACCACTGCAGTAGACCCCTGACATTTGTGAGAGCTGCATCCTGCAATCTTGAATACTACCATGGCATACAATGTCCTGCATTAGGGACAATCAAATGTAGCTGAAACATTTAACGATCCCTCATTGAATCCCTTATTATTTTTACTTTTTAAGATGGAGGTCTCACTATATTGTCTGGGCTGGTCTTGAACTCCTGGGCTCAAGCGATCCTCCCACCTCGGCCTCTTGAAGTGCTGGGGTTACAGGTGTGAGCCTCCGTGCCCGACCCCTCATTGAGTCCTTTAATGTGACATGATGGACTGAGATGTGGATCTTGAGGGGTGTACCATGCTCAGTCATTATTCAAAATTATGACTCAGCAAAATGATAAATTATTAAATTTGTCAGAGACCTCTGCATTTGCACAAAAATGTTAAACCTATACATTTCTTGCTCTACTTTCAGCAAGATAATTGAGAACCAACCTACAGTATTGTCCTAAAAGGAGGTATAGAAAATCTTTGCAATTCATTCACTATAGTTGTATATTTTGTGCAACTCTGAGATTGTTATCAAAATTTATAACTTGCTTCTAAAAGTTTATAAAACTTAGGGCCAGGCAGGGTGGCTCATAATCACAGCATTTTGGGAGGCCGAGGTGGGAGGATCACTTGAGATCAGGAATTCCAGACCAGCCTGGCCAACATGGTGAAACCCCATCTCTACTAAAAACACAAAAATTAGCTGGGCATGGTGGCAGGCACCTATAATCCCAGCTATTTGGGAGGCTGAGGTGGGAGAAGCACTTGAACCTGTGAGGTGGAAGTTGCAGTGAGCTGAGATCGTGCCATTGCACTCCAGCCTGGGCAACAGAGTGCAAAAAAAGAAAAAAAAAACTTTTGCCAATTTCTCTACCATACCCAGTGGGAAGCATCCCAAGTCTTCCATGGCGCTCCCTTCCAAAGCTCATAATTTGTGGTTAAACTCTTCCCATAATTTTTGGTTAAACTCTCCTGCTCACTGATCCCTCAGGGGATGGAGACAGGGTGGCCAGATGAGACTTCTTTAAAGGCAAGAAACTGAAGGTCTCGGATCTTCTACAAAGAGTATTGCAGAGGTCACATCTAAGTTTGACCAGGTGACGTTAGAGATTGCTAAAGAATGAGTTGGTCCTGAGATATGGCTAGAGATTTTTAAATTAATTAATAATTCCATGTTTACTCCAGCCTGTTATGTGACATACATTGGGGATACAAATAGCAAGAAAGAGTGTAAACAGGCAATTGCAATCCAGTTTTATAAGTGGTGTGAAAGCACTGTAGGGACAACTATTCTGTAGTGAATTAGGAGGGAGGGGAGAGAGACATGTCTGAGAAGACTTCTAGAACTAGGAGAATGTATGTGAGCTGAGAGTTGCAGGTTACATAGGGATTAGGAGAAGGGCAACGTCAAAAATGCTGCATGGAGGAAGATGAAATGCAAGACCAAAACATTCTGAGTTCAGATGACTGCATGAATAGCTTGCGTTTAGGGTCAAAGAGAGAACACTGAGATATGCTGCCGGAGAAAGGTTAGCCCCAAGTTATGGAAGGCTTTACGTACCCTATGGAGAAGCCATGTAGCTCCTGCCTGCAATTCTAACATTTTGAGAGGCCAAGGCAGGAAGATCCCTTGAGCCCAGGAACTCGAGATCAGCCTAGGTAACATGGTGAGCCCCTGGTCTCTGTTTATATTTAAAGGGGGGGAAAAAAGCCTGGGGTTTTTTTCTTTGCTTTGCTTTTTATTTTATTTGTTTGTTTGTTTGTTTGTTTATTTTGAGATGGAGTCTGGCTATGTCACTCAGGCTCCCAGGCTGGAGTGCAGTGGCGCGATCTAGGCTTGCTGCAACCTGCCCCTTCCAGGTTCAAGCAGTTCTCTTGCCTCAGCCTCCCGAGTAGCTGGGATTACAGGCATGGTAATTTTTTGTATTTTTAGCAGAAACAGGGTTTCACCATGTTAGCCAGGCTGGTCTCAAACTCCTGACCTCAGGTGATCCGCCTGCCTCGGCCTCCCAAAGTGCTGGGAATATAGGCCTGAGCCACTGCATTTGGCCCAAGAGCCTGGGTTTTTGTTTTCAACTGGAGAGCTAGTGAAACATTCTTAAGCAGGGTGGAAAATGATTGGAGAGAGGCTGGGTGTGGTGGGCTCATGCCTGTAATCCCAGCACTTCGGAAGGCTGAGGCGGGCGGATCACCTAAAGTCAGGA
>NW_012109164.1:277942-278988 GCF_000951045.1 Mandrillus leucophaeus
AAAAAAAAAAAATATTTAAAAAGTAGCCAGGCATGGTGGCAGGTGCCTGTATTCCCAGATACTCGGGAGGCTGGGGCAAGAGAATCACCTGAACCCTGGAGGCAGAGAGGCAGAGGTTGCAGTGAGCCGAGATGGTGCCACTGCACTCCAGCGTGGGCTACAGAGCGAGACTCCCTCTCAAAAAAAAAAAAGAAAAGAAAAGAAAAAAGAAAAAAAAGGAGGTTGGAGAGGATATGATGAGATGAGAAATGGAGGGATTCCAGAAAGGATGAAGTAGAGTGAAATCATTTCATGGCTTTCCCATAAATAGAGGGCAAAGGGAAGAAGAAATTCTTATTTTTCTGACTTCGGAAACCTAGATGGAAGATGGTGGTAAGATAAGCAAGTTTAGAAGGAAAATTAGGTTCATTTTTAATTTATTTAGAGACAGGGTCTCACTGGGTAGCCTAGGTTGGAGGGTAGTGGCATGATCATAGCTCACTGCACCCTCCAACTCCTGGGCTCAAGCAGTCCTCCTGCCTCAGCCTCTCTAGTAGCTGATTTTTTATTTTTTGGCTAATTTTTTATTTTTTGTAGAAACAGGGTCTCCCCATGTTGCCCAGGATGGTCTCAAGCTTCTGGCCTCATGCAATTCTCCCACCTCAACCTTCCAAAGTGCTGGGTTACAGGTATGAGCCACAGAGCTCAACAGGTTCATTTTTAGACATGCTTGTAGGACACTCCTGTTCAGAGGTCGAGTAAGCAATTTTTAAAAATGGGTCTTAACATGTGATAGTGGCATTTTGTGAGAACTGAGGAATGAGAGACAGAGAACCTGCACATAAAATCAACTGGCCAACTTAAAAACACATATAATACCTTGACACCATCTGCAGAGATTCTAATTTAATTAGGGGCTAGGGCAATTTTAGACACACACACACACACACACACACACACATATAATTTATATATATATCTATCACACTGGGATATGTATATATATGTATATATACACACATACACCCTGGGATATGTATATATCATATATTATTATATATCATAGA
>NW_012109164.1:280578-281573 GCF_000951045.1 Mandrillus leucophaeus
GAAAGAAAGAAAAAAAAAGAAAAGAAAAGGAAAAAGAAAAGAAACTGACTTAAGCATAAACAAGTAAGTGACTCAAGAACATAGGCAAGTAAGTGACCAGAAAAGGACTTAAATCCACTCTCTTTCATTAATGTACCTAGAAACCGACTTGAGCATAGACAAGTAAGTGACTCAAGAACAGGCAAATAAGTGACCACAAAAGGAATTAAATCCACTATTTGTCATCAATATACCTAGCCTACGGCAAGTCTATACGACGGTATTAATTTTCCATAGCTGCATAACTAATACACAGTAGCTTAAAACAACACCTGTTTTATCTGTTCACGGTTTATCTGTTCATCTGTAGATGAGAAGTCCCACATGATGTGACTGGGTTCTCTACTCAGGGTGTCACAAGGCTGAAATCAAGGAGTTGACTAGCTTGAGTTCTCATCTGGAGGCACTGGGGAGAAAACTGCTTCCAAGCTCCTTCTTGTTCTTGGCTAACTTAGGTTTCCTGCAGTTGTAGAAATGAAGACCAATTTCCTTGCTGACTGTCAGCTGAGACCCACCCTCAACTTCTAGAGACTGCCCACATGTTTTTGCCACGTGGTCCCCTCCATCTTCAAGTCTTGTGTTTTGGGTCTCTGACTCCTTTCTGCAACCAGCTAGAGAAAACCCTCTGCTTTTAAAAGGCTCAAGTGATTGGTCAGACTCACCCAGATAATCACATATTTTAGAGTCACCTGTGTTATATAATATCACCTAATAGCAGGTTATAAATTAATATGATGAATTTCATAGTCCCAGGGATTATGCAGGGTTTTGTGGGGCTGGGAGGGTGTTTTGTGGGTCATTTTAGAATTTTTCCTAATTCAACTACCCAGGGAAACCAAAAGGGTGAAATTTAAGCTAAACAAATGATAAGCTCTTGAGTCTGAAAAAATTGTAAAGTCACCTAGTTTAGGCGTGACAGCCACAAACATCTCATTTCAGATGTACTCTTTTCTTAA
>NW_012109164.1:282598-306854 GCF_000951045.1 Mandrillus leucophaeus
CCTGGATTTCAATCTGAAGATATCTGTAAAAATCATAATGTTCATATATATCTACCTTGCAAAATCTGCCTTTGCACAAGAACAACAAATATATTTTAAAAATTAATTGCAGTATTGTTTTTAATAATGAGATATAGAAAAACGTAAAAAAGCCGATAATTGTTAGTTTGATTACATAGATTACATTATAACCATACAATCCAATACTGGTAAACGTGGATTAAAAAGCACGATAGGTCTACAAAACTGCCATGAAACAAGTCCATAAAAACATATTTTTAAATGAAAAAAGCGAATTGCAGGGAACTTAAAAAACAAAAAAACAAAAAAACCCCTGAGAAAAGTGATTTATCACTTCTAATTTGTAAACAAGGGCCTTGCCTTATCACCTTTGTAACATTTGTAAAATGCCTACCTCTAGCTGAATCCATATAATCTGTTACCATGAACAAATACTATTTTATTATAATTTTGTAGAAAAAAAGAAAAAGTTATTCTAATACAGCCGAAATAGCTCAGTTGGGAGAGCGTTAGACTGAAGATCTAAAGGTCCCTGGTTCGATCCCGGGTTTCGGCAGGGCTTCCGTTTTAGGCGTTAGTCATCACTACGTGTGATTTCTGCACAGTCAACAGGTCACTACATGTGATTTCTGCACAGTCAACAGGGTCAACACCCTGTGGGATCTCGGGCTGGAGCAGTTAAGGGAATACTGACTGACTCATCGGCATTTTCCTGTGGGAGGGAGGATACTGGGGACATATGTCCTACCTTTTAAACTGCCCAGTACGAAGTTATACCTCTGCCCTGACTTGAGGCCTGGTTTGAGCCGAGCTCTCCCGGAGCACTGCGCACAGCTCGCTTTCTTGAGCAACCCTGTTCCCCCGCACCCCGCTTCTCTTCTTTCAGGTAATAGGCAGCCGTGGGCGCTGCAACCTTTCTCTCAGTGTCAGGGGGCGGGAGCTCTCGGCCTGCGCCGCCTCCGTCGCCTGCTTGGTCGCGGGCACGCCGGGAATGGTGACAGCCCGGCCCCCTCTTGGCCAAAGAAGTTCTCGAAAGCGTTAGGCGCACGGGCTTCGTCCAGCTGTTTTAACCACAAGGGCCGGGGCCGGGCGCACTGGCTCACGCCTGTAATCCCAGCACTTTGGGAAGCCGAGATGGACGAATTACTTGAGGTCAGGTGTTCCAGACCAGCCTGGCCAACACGGTGAAACCCTGTCTTTAAAAAAGAAAACAAAAACAATAGCAATGATCCCAGAACAGCTCTTGGTTGGGGTGGGAGACAGGGATCAGAAGTCCTTTCTGGTTTAAATCTACACTAGGGTCAGGAGACCAAATACAAGACGTCCAATTAATTTCTCTCTCTCTCTTTCTTGACAAAGTCTTGCTCCCTGGAGTGCAGTGTCGGGATCTCAGCTCATTGTAACCTCCACCTCGGGTTCAAGTGATTCTCCTGCCTCAGCCACCCCGAGTAGCTGGGATTACAGGTGCCTGCCATCACGCCCGGCTAATTTTTATATTTTTGGTAGAGACAGGGTTTCACCATGTTGGCCAGGCTGGTCCCGAACTCCTGACCTCAGGTCATCCGCCAGCCTCAGCCTCCCAAAGTGTTGGGATTACAGGCGTGAGCCACTGAACCTGGCCAAAATTTGAATTTCAGAGAAACAACAAATACTTTTGAGTATAAACATGTCCCAAATATTGCATGGAACATACAAAGTATATATCTGTTGTTTCTGTGAAACTGGATTTAATGGGATGTCCTGTATTTTTATGTGCCAAATTGCAAGTCACTTGTGCATCCTATCCTCGCACCCCTCTGAACTCGATGCACCACCCTCTCCGCCCCAGCAAAGATATCCAGACACTGTATGCAGGAAGAACTGGATTTCAGAGGACACCGCTGGATCTTCAACACCTGGCAGTTTACAAAATAGGTTTGTATCCATTGGCTAATTTGTTATCAACGCCAATAGAGAAGCTCCTGGCAGAGATCACCCGGAAACACCCCGGGAATCGGCCATCCCATCTGTCTCTAGGCTTCCAGAGTTGTCCACCCTGGTCCGGCATGGGGGTGGATGTCAGTGGAACTCGGAGGATCTGGATTGAATTCCGGTAGAAAGCCTCATTAAGATGATGAACCACAGCTGGGCACAGTGTCGCACGCCTGTAATCCCAGCACTTTGGGAGGCTAAGGCGGGCGGATCACCTGAGGTCGGGAGTTCAAGACCAGCCTGACCAACATGGAGAAACCCCGTCTCTACTAAATATACAAAATTAACTGGGCGCGGTGGCGCATGCCAGTCATCCCACCGACTCGGGAGGCTGAGGTAGGAGAATTGCTTGAACCCAGGAGGCAGAGGTTGCCGTGAGCCAAGATTGCGCCATTGCACTCCAGCATGGGCAGCAAGAGCGAAACTCCATCTAAACAAAAAAAAAAAAAAAAAAGAAGATGAGCCACTGAGCCACTCCACTCAAGGCAAGGCAATGGAACAACACGCTTAGGGGGTGCCTTCTTTTTAGCCAGGCTGGACCATGGAGAGAGGGAGGAAGGAGATCCATGTGTCACATTCTAAGAACTCGCAGTGTGGTAAAAGGCAAAATGAAACCAGCCATATGGTTTTTAGGCCTATTTATACCCCTGTCCCCTTTCTGTTAATGTTTGCCAATATGCTATCTGATATGGGGCTTCACCCCCAAAATCATTGAGTTCCTGGGTGGAAAGATATATTTTGATGAGAGGCTCTTGAAAATTCAATGATGAGCAATAAGAAGAAACCCCAAGTGATCATCTAACAGACTAGAGAATTAAACTTTTCATGAGGTTTGGTCGAACACCATTCTAGATGTTACTAGGAAGGTGTTTTTGGTTTGTTGGTTTCTTTTGAGACAGGTTCTTGTTCTGTTGCTCAGGGGTGGGGTGCAGTGGCGCCATCACAGTTCACTGCAACCTCGACCTCTTGGGCCTCAAGTCATTCTTTGGCCTCAGCCTCCCGAGTAGCTGGGACTACAGGTACGCACCATCACGTCCAGCTAATTGTTTGTATTTTTGGTATTGAGACGGGGTTTCGCCATGTTGCCCAGGCTGGTCTCGAACTCAGGAGCTCAAGTGATCCACCTGCCCTCGGCCTTCCAAAGTGCTGAGACTACAGGTGTGAGTCACAGCCCCTGGCAATGACGGTGTTTTTTACACATGATTAACATTTAAATCAGTAGACTCCAGGTAAAGAAGATTACCCTTCGTAATGTGCCTCGTTAAAACAGCTGAAGCCTTTAAGAGCAAAGACTGGCGTTTCTGAAGAAGGAATTCTCCTAAAAACTTTGCTATAGGCCGGGCACGGTGGCTCACGCCTGTAATCCCAGCATTTTGGGAGGCCGAGGCGGGCTGACCACCTGAGGTCAGGAGTTCAAGACCAGCCTGGCCAACATGGTGAAATCCCGTCTCTACTAAAAATACAAAAATTAGCCCGGCATGGTGACGCATGCCTGTAATCCTAGCTACTTGGGAGGCTGAGGCAGAATAATCGCTTGAACCTGAGAGGTGGAGGTTACAGTGAGCCGAGATTGTGCCACTGCACTCCAGCCTGGGCAACAGAGCAAGATTCCATCTCAAACAGAAACAAACAAAAAAAAACTTTGGTGTAGAAAACCTGCTTTCCTGAGTCTCCAGCTTACTGCCCTGCTGAATTTATTTATTTATTTATTTACTTTTTTTGAGAGAGAGTCCTGTTCTGTCACCCAGGCTGGAGTGCAGTGGCGTGATCTGGGCTTACTGCAACCTCTGCCTCCTGGGTTCCAGAGATTCTCCTGCCTCAGCCTCCCAAGTAGCTGGAATTACAGGTGTGTGCCACCATGCCTGGCTAATTTTTGTATTTTTAGTAGAGATGGGGTTTTACCATTTTGGCCAGGCTGGTCTGGAACTCCTGACCTCAGGTCATCCACCCGCCTCGGTCTCCCAAAGTGTTGGGATTACAGGCATGAGCCACCGCACCTGGCCTGCCCTGCTGAATTTAAACTCAAGATGGCAACCTTAACTCTTATCTAAATTTTCAAACTGTTAGTCTGCCCTACAGGTTTTGGGTTTGCTGACCCCCACAATGTGTGAACCAAGCTCTTAAAATAATCTGTCTCTACCTCTGTTTCTATCTGTCTCTGTCCTATTGGTTCCATTTCTTTGGAGAACCTGACAACATGCTTTAAAGTGTTATTTACACACAGGTAAGAGTGAAGAATGAGATTGTTACTATTGCTCTGAGCAAAAGCCAACCGCCTTGGGACCAAAAGTGGGAGGCATATTCCTAGGAAATGTTGGGCCTAGCCTTTGCCCTAAAAAGCCTGTCTGGTTTTCAGCCTGAAGAGGAGAGGGGGAATCCTGGTGAGAAGTATTTGGAATTCAAGCTCAGAGAAGACCACTCGGTATCTCTGGCTGAATCACATTTCCTGCATGCCTGCACACTCCTACTCACCTTTCAAGGCACAGTTCTAATGCCTTTTCCACCCCTACGAGGTGCTACTCTGCCTTCCTTCTAGTCATTCCTCTGGGTTACCAAAGGTCTTGTATATTTCTCTGTTAAAGCATTGATTAAAGGCCATCTCGCTCACTGCAACCTCCATTTCCCGGGTTCAAGTGATTCTCCTGCCTCAGCCTCCCGAGTAGCTGGGACTACAGGCGGGCGCCACCGCACTCGGCTAATTTTTGTATTTTTTGATAGAGACCAGGTCTCATCATGTTGGCCAGGCTAGTCTCAAACTCCTGACCTCAAGTGATTGGCCCGCCTCGGCCTCCAAAGCGCTGGGATTACAGGCGTGAACCACTGCTTTGGCCAAGCTGCATTCTCAAAGGTGTAAAGGGTAGCAGTATATACCACCCCAAAATATGCCACTCTGGCCTAAAGATTATTTTGCGCTAAAGGCAATTGGGAAGAAGCTGATTGAAATAAAGCTCCGTAGCCTCCCCCTATCTGCCTAAAAGCAGGATATATATTTACAAAGGCATTCTTCCTCCCTTCTCTACCAGGAAGGACAAAAGTTGATAACCTCAGACAACTTTAGACCCTTAACAGCTTGGAGACGGGACCAGCGGAGTATATTTAACAAGCTTTAGGAACCTGCATTTATCTACCTAAAATTAATTTCCCACATATTTGCTTTCCCACAGTTTGCTGTCCCTGGAGACCCGAGGTCCTTTTCTTTTTTTTGTTTTCTTTTTTTCTTTGAGACAGAGTCTCGCTCTGTCTCAAAGCATGCAGGCTGGAGTACAGTGGCACGATCTGCCCCCCGGGTTCAAGCGATTCTCCTTCCTAAGCCTCCTGCGTAGCTGGGATTACAGGCGCGCGCCACCACGCCCGGCTAATTTTTGTATTTTTAGTAGAGACAGGGTTTCACCACATGTTGGTCAGGCTGGTCTCGAACTCCTGATCTCAGGTCATCCGCCCGCCTCGGCCTCCCAAAGTGCTGGGATTACAGGAGTGAGCCACCGCGCCCTCCCTTTAAGGTCCTTTTCCTTTGTATTGTCACTTCTCCAAAAACGTGGTGTTCTTCGTTGACGATGCTGTATAAAATGGAGTTCTCAGTCACACCTTTGGAATTACTCATTCCCTGGGTATGTCCACACGTTAATACACTTCTGTTTGTTTTTGTCTTCATTCTGTCTGTTGTTACAGGAGTCCGGCTGATAACTCAAACTGGTAGAGGGAAGATTATTTTTCCCTCTCTACAGGTGCTTGGAGTCAACGAGGGGAAAGGAGTTCAAAGGAAGGTGACATTTCAGTTAGCGATGGGACAGCACGTGCGAGGCCTAGAGAACTGAAAGTTCTTGATGTCTGTGGGCAGAAAATAGCTGCGTGTAGAGGGAAGAAGTGGGAGGGGCGGGTCGGCTCGCGCGCTGCGACTGAGCTGCGCGTGCGTCGAGGCCGGGGCCGTGGGGGCGGGATGGGCTCGGAGCGCGCTCACCGGATCGCCGGAGGGCTGTGGTTGCCACCCGTCATCTCTTTTCAGCTAATGTGCTTCGCGCTACATTTTGGAGGTGGGCACCTGGGATGGGGGAAAGGAATCACGAAGTGGCGTCTTCTCGGAAGGGGCAGCCTGATGTCTTTAAACACAGAACTGTGGTCTCTGACCAGATGCGCTTTGGGTTCAGGGCTAAGACACGCGTAGGCGGTGCATACAGTTCAATTCGTGGGCGGCTTTTTCTCTCCCCTGCTCGGTTTTGCAGAACTGAGGGTTCGCGTTTGCCAAGCAGTCTCTAAACATAAGGAGAGCGTGCTTTATTTAACAATCTGTATTCAGCTGCCAAAGAACAAGCTAATCACCCTTCTTCCCCACGCCCGACTTCGCCTCCTCCCAGTCCTCGCAGGATTTCTGCCTCGGAATTGGATTGGATCACACACAAAAGAGCCCAGTAACTCGTCCATCGCCCTGCCCATTAGTTCGCAGCATAATGATAACACAGTCTTCATTAATGGAAGCAAAAACTCTTCCGTGAGCCCGGATAGCTCAGTCGGTAGAGCATCAGACTTTTAATCTGAGGGTCCAGGGTTCAAGTCCCTGTTCGGGCGGCTTTAATTTTTCTTCATTAAAAGAATGAGAACCAATTTTAGGGTCTTTTGTTTGTTAACCCACTGCAAAAGAAGGCAATCAAGTCCTGGATTGTGTAAACTGCGACCCCAATCGCTTATGGGAGGGTAAACCTGGGGCCCCTGTGGGGATAGGCCTTTGTGCAGAGGTATACGGGAAACTTCCAGTCCATCGCTTTGGGGGCTGCAATAGGCAGATTATTCTGTAGTCAGCCGCTGAGCTGCTGTATCCCAACAGCGGATTTATCAAAGGACCGGCCCCCAGCCCCCGCAGTGACAGCCTCTCTTCGCTCACCTGTGACGGCTCCTGCTGACCTTCCCTCTTGGGTTCTCTCTGATTGGGTGCCTGAGGAATATGGTTGGGATCCTGCACCTTCCTAGCCCTCCTTACTACCTTAGGAAAGAGTTTTCTGTATCATAAAAAGGAAGAGATGATCATCTAGAAACTGAAGCCCCAAACAGAGCCATTTCCCTCGTTAAAACAGGTCAAATCCACCCCCGACTCCCCTCTCAAAAATGTGATCTGAACACAGGAAGAAGTTGAGGTGGAGACAGCAGCTTCTGTTGGTGGGAGAAGGAGGGTGCATATTAAGAGACAGCGTATTCAAGGGACCGAAATGGGAAAAATGAAACGTTAGTTCTCCCCTACTACAAATTAAAAAGGGAAACAAGTAATCCCAGCACTTTGGGAGACCGAGGCGGGCGAATCACAAGGTCAGGAGTTGGAGAACAGCCTGGTCAATATGGTGAAGCTCCGCCTGTAGTAAAAATACAAAAAAATTAGCTGGGCGTGGTGGCTGGCGCCTGTAATCCCAGCTACTCGGAAAGCTGAGGCAGGATAATCACTTGAACCCGGGAGGCGGAGGTTGCCGTGAGCCGAGATCACGCCGCTGCACTCCAGCCGGGGCGACAGTGATGGACTCCGTTTCAAAGAAAAAAAAAAAAAAAAAGGCGGGGTGTGGGAGAAACATCCGGCTCCTGCAGAGGTTTTTGAAATGTAAGGTAATCAAGGTGAGCTAATTTTCCCTGTGAGGTGAAAGGACCGGTTGCATCCTTTGCTTGGCTAATGATGGAGCCTTCCTGGCTTCAGCCAGGCAACAGAAGAAAGTCGGTCTTGATCTCCTCATTGACAGGATGGGGATGTGGGCTGAACGTGTAAGAGGCTGCCCTCTTACCTGGTGGACTATGGTGCCCAGTGAGTCCTGATTAGTGGAGAAAGGCCAGGATGGAGACAGCACCCAATCGTGAGGCAGGGCCTTCACCCTGCCCACAGGAATGCTCTACCGTGGTGCACACAGATCCCAGCATTACCTCCCCCTTCTCTAGAGCTCAGCTTCCCCTGCAGAAAGGGAATAATAATAGCTTCCATCTCATAAGCTTGTGATAATTAAATGGCATAACAATGCATGTACTGTGCTTAATAGCCTAAAAGCAAGCATTCAAAACACGGTAGCCATTATTATAATTATTGTTTTTATTTTATTTTCCTCTGAAAACCAAAAAACCTGCTAAACAAATTCTAAAAGAGCTGTAACACTGTTACCATAATTCTTAAAGGGTTTTCTATCTAGGGATGAAACAACAGATACATATTGTAATAGGAGAGGAACCATTACAAAGAAATGTGTGCCCAATATGCCCATATTCAGGTGACTTGAGTTGATTGGTATGTGCTGGAGGGACAGCGATCCTCGCTGCTCGTAGGAAGAGTGGGCTGGGTGGGCGAGTCGAGTTTCTTTATTGAGGAAAGTAAATCACGGGGGTCAGAAGGCATTCCAGGGAGAGAAACAGGTAAGTTTCTCGAATTTTTCTCCTTCTTCCGGAGGGAGTCCCTTCGAAAGCGATCAGTTCCACTTTTGGCTGTCTTGAAAAGAGGAATCTCTTTACTCCAACCAGTTTCTGAACGAGCAAGAACGGACCAGGGTGGGGCGAGAGGACAAGGGTGGAGAGCTTTGGGTTCCCCCAGTCTTTCCTCCTTTCCTTCCTCCAGTTCATTCCTTCTCCAGCCATGGTGTTCAGCCTTTGATGCTTTGGAGCCTCCCAAATAGTTCTGGGTGATTGGTGGCACATTAGTAACTCATTTAAAAATTTGTATATTATCATATCAATTAAAGGCAGGCGTGGGGGAGGACGGGATTGAATGCAACACTGCAGATTCCTGCTGGACACACAGTAGGTTCTTAGAAAGCGGCGGTTCTTACTCTTATTAGGGCTCTGGGAAGAGAGAAAGCATGAGAAAGGCAATACAATGTGGCCTAGGAAAAGGCAGAACGCGAAAGTTTCCTCACATGAAAGGAATTAATTTTCTCACTGATTGTTCTTAAAACCTCAGGGCTAAAAATAATACAGTTTGGAAGGTGAAATGAAGAACTAAAAGGCTGAAAGTGGGAGGAAACAGGATTTTTTTGTTTTTGTTTTTGAGACGGAGTTCCTCTCTTGTCGCCCAGGCTGGAGTGCAATGGCGCCATCCTGGCTCACTGCAACCTTCGCCTCTCTGGTTCAAGCGATCCTCCTGCCTCAGCCTCCTGAGTAGCTGGGATTACAGGCGCTTGCGACCACGCCCGGCTAATTTTTTTTGCATTTTTAGTAGAGACAGGGTTTCACCATACTGGCCAGTCTGGTCTCGAACTCCTGAGCTCTGGTGATCCGCCCGTCTCAACCTCCCAAAGCGCTAGCATTACAGACGTGACCCACTGCGCCCGGTTTCATCTTCTTCTTTTTTTTCTTTTAAATTTCCTTGACAGGGCGGGACGTTCTCATGTCCTTGCCGAAATAGCTCAGTTGGGAGAGCGTTAGACTGAAGATCTAAAGGTCCCTGGTTCGATCCCGGGTTTCGGCAGAGCTTTTGTTGGCTTAACCGCTTTGAACACACAGGGCTATAGTCCACTTCTTAGCCTCTCTGGAGGCTCGCCTCCCTCCCCAGTCCCCTTGCACGTTTGCACCTACGCCGTACACACCCAGAGACTGCTGTTCTCCTTGTCTCCTAAGCGGGCACCAACTAATGAGACGATAGTATTTAGTAAAGTGTAAGGATGCAAAGAATAAGCTTCTCAAGAAATCAGAAGTCAAAGTCATTATGAGGATGCATAATGAGCTTAAGCCTCTCAAAGGAATCAGAAGTCGTAGAGCGATTTCTTCCCAGTTCCGTAATCGCCCTATTTATACTATTGGATGTTAAATGGCAATACGTGGCACAAGATTTTTTATTGAGGTGACCAACACTCCTGTTTCACAGGAGGAAGGTCTTGGGTTTGATCACCAGTGTAGTCAGCTCTCTGGGCTGCACGTTTTTTTCATCGACTACAGACATGAGGACAGTGTCCAAAAGCATTAGTCTTTACCGCAAGAGACACAAGTCAGGGGCCCACCGGAGCATGAAGAATCTGGTGAAGGACTGTGTCCAGTTGTAGATGTAGGAATCTTGTGTCTTCACTTGTCTTCATCTGAAATATTTCTTGAATCTCAGTTTCCTCATCGCACTTTCAATAAAAGTGCCTGAAAACATTCCTCGGTGCCAAAAACTGCACAATTCTTGCCAAGAATATTGCTATTGTGACTCTGACGACAGGTGTGTTAATTGATCTGTTTTGAATATAAAATAAACGCAATTTAAAAGAAAGAATATCCTAAGACAAAGCAACGTATAAAGGTTGGAAAAGAAAAGCCTGATGTTGGAAGAGAAAGTTTCTTGGCACTTTCCACATGTTTCACTTTTTCCAGCAAAAACCCACTAGCAAGTTTTGGTTTCCCTCAAGGATGGGGCAACCCAAACGAATTTTGCATAACGCTCCTTTTGCTCAACCTCGCCCAAATCCATTTATGTTGGAAACTAAAATAGCATCCGCCCGAACAGGGACTTGAACCCTGGACCCTCAGATTAAAAGTCTGATGCTCTACCGACTGAGCTATCCGGGCCCCTAAAGAAACGCATTTGCCTAATCTATCCACGGGAAAGTAGGCCACGTGGCCACATTCTTTCCGCGATTACAATTCTGAGTCTTTTTGCTGATTTCTTGAGAGGTGAACCTGCAAAATTGACATTGAGCAGCGGTTCAGCAAAATCGAGTCTTCATTTCTCCTTTTCTCCCATTACAGACAATAAAGACCCAAAAAGTAACCGCCTGCCTGACCTGCCCCGCGCCCTAAGGGGAATTTCCCACGAGGAAATCCCCCCAGATTTAAGGCATTTGAGCGGGCCTCCGGGTAAACAGCGGGATTTCTAATTCCGGTTTTGGTCTTTGAGGAGTCAGTCCTAGACTTTCTTGTGGGAGAAGCAGTGATGAAAAATTAGGTTTCCAATAATCGATTAGACATTTATTGTGTGCATACCGCACTCTCGGAACTAAGCAGGTACTGGGGCCGCAAAGACCAAGTCTTGGCCCTCAGTGGAACTGGAAGACGCGCAAAACAGAAGCCCCCAGTCACGCGCTTTGGTGGTGGGAGGCCAGCCTTTTCGGACACCGGAGGACTTGGTCGGCACCCGAAGTAAGAGCCAAGTTTTCCAGGGGTTGATCATGCCTGAACCGAGCTGTGGATAGCGACTGGGCACCTGAAGACTTGGAAAAAGAATTTCTAGCCGAGGGAATAGCAAATGGAAAATGACAATATTTACTAACCTTGGGCATCTGACCATTTAGCGGAAGCTTCCATTGAAAGATTTTGATCAGGCAAGCTACAGGATGGATTTTTATCTTTTTAGGGAGTCTGTTACCTTGGTAGCTGGGTCTCAGACGTACCTAATTAGTCAATTCTATAATTCGACCTGCTTCTTCATAAATTCTTTGCCTTCTCATTTCTTAAGGCATTGGATCCCTTCAAAGAGAATTCAGCCGGACGCGGTGGTTCACGCCTGTAATCTCAGCACTTTGGGAGGCCGAGCCGGCGGATCACGAGGTCAGGAGTTCGAGACCAGCCTGGCTAACAAGGTGAAACCCCGTCTCTACTAAAAATACATAATTAGCTGGGTGTGGTGGCACACACCTGTAGTCCCAGCTACTCGGGAGGCTGAGGCAGGAGAATGGCTTGTACCCGGGAGGCGGAGGCTACAGTGAGTCGGGATTGCCCCACTGCACTCCAGCCTGGGTGACAGTCCACTATGTGGGGGAAACGATAAGATTCCGATTTTTAAATAAAGAAATACATCAAGAGAACAATCGACAAAGGTTAAAAAGCCATATGGGAAGAGGTTATGTTAAGGAAAAAAAAAAAAAATGTGCCAAACAATGTGAATGGCATAATGCTTGTGAAGAAATTGAAATATTTGTGTATTATGTATATGAGAGTATATAAACATATATCCTTTAATACTACATATAGTTATATATAAATGTTCCTTGCATATACATAGAAGGTCTATAAAGATAGAAAACAACCTGTTAAAATGGCTACATCTTCAGGAATGGCAATGAAACCTATGAGAGGACGTTCTGATTTTTTTCTTTTTCTTTTCTTTTTTTTTCTTTTTGTCGCCCAGGCTGGAGTGCAGTGGCGCGACCTCGGCTCACTGCAACCTCCTCCTCTAGGGTTCAAACGATTCTCCTGCCTCAGCCTCCCCAGCAGCTGGGACTACAGGTGCCCACCACCATGACCGGCTAATTTTTGTATTTTTAGTAGAGACGGGGTTTCACCATGTTGGCCAGGCTGGTCTGGAACTCCTGACCTCACGTGATCCGCTTGCCACGGCCCAGCAAAGTGCTGTGAAAAATATGATTTGTTATTAATAAAATATTCCATGCTTCTGGGATGGCATAGGTGGCACCTTAGATCAAAGCTTCCTTTGAAGTTTCTCTATAAAGAGCCAGAAGAGAAGGGTTAAATCACACACTTCCTCCTCTGGGGGACTCCCTCCATGCCTCATTGCTTTGGATGGGAGTTGCTGGTATTGAAAAATCACAAATTTGACAGGTACGGTTTTCACAAATGAAGATGCGGATCCCTACACATCAGATGGCCAGTCTCGGCTCAAGGAAGAAAACTAAAACCAGACCCCTTGGAAACCAGCTGCCTGTGCCTTGTGAGGTCAGTCCCACGGGTTATTAGCCTTTGGCCTGTTTCTTTCCAAACCTCTGAACCTCCACTTTTTTTTGAGACGGGAGTCTGGCTCTGTCGCTTAGGCTGGAGTGCAATGGCGCGATCTTACCTCACTGCAACCTCCGCCTCAAGCGGTTCTCTTTCCTCGGCCTCCTGAGTAGCTAAGATTAAAGGCACACGCCACCATGCCCAGCGAAGTTTTGTATTTTTAGTAGAGACGGAGTTTCACCATGTTGGCCAGGCTTGTCTCGAACTCCTGACCTCGCGATCCGCCCGCCTCGGCCTCCCAAAGTGCTGTGATTACAGGCGTAAACCACCGCGCCCAGCTGTCTGCTTGTTTTTAACCCATATTTTTCTTCTGTCACTTTGTCATGTAAGTGGTATTGGGCAGTGGTCTTGATTGTAAGGCTCTTGTATTTTTTGTTGTTTTACTTAAAAAGAAAAGAAAAGAAAACCTGCCTGCATCACCACAACCCCAGTGTTTAGAACAGTAGGTGGCACGTAATAGGAACTCAAGTAATAACTGTCGACTCGGAGTGAACGTTTTTGCAGCACAATGGGTCTCTCTCTGTGTGCTCCCTCACCCCCATGTAGTATAGCTGGACCCAGACGTTTTCTTTTCTTTCTTTCTTTTTTTCAGACGTTTTCTTTCTACTTTTCAAAATATAAACTATGAAGCTGTCGCCATGTTTAAGGTTTCTGGCAAAATGATATTAACTATAGTTATTATTATCTGGACGCCTAAGATTGCAAAATGGATTGCCAAGGATTAGGAAAAAAGGTTTTTGCTCGGAAAAACAACTAACCTTTACCAGAAGTGGGGTTCGAACCCACGCGGATATGAATCCATTGGATCTTAAGTCCAACGCCTTAACCACTCGGCCATTCTGGTAATTGACGAAACGACGGTTTATTTTAAGGCAACTCGGGTAACACTAGGCGACTAAAGTTTCAGAACAATTTAAAATTACTTTTATTCCTGATATAAAAGAATAATATGGGAGAAATAACTTGGTAACTTTGATTACCTTTCCCTAATTTCTTTATCTCGTCATCAGAAACTGGGGCCACATAAAAGTGAAGGAGAAAAGGTTCGATAGAGGAGTGGGATTCTTAACGCCTTCTAGTGAAGGGACATAACCAGGAACTGCAATTAGCTGCAATTCACATCCTTCTGGAAATTTTAAATGGTAGATGTTTTTCGTTTCATCTATTTTATATCCATTCCCTCTGCCTAATTTTCCGTTTGCCCTCCTTCAAACAAAAAGCGACTCTGGTGGGACTCGAACCCACAACCTTTGAATTTCTCTAATTATCTAGAAGTCCAATGCGCTATCCATTGCGCCACAGAGCCAGACACGTATGATCTCTCCGCGATGAACACATCAGGGGAGGCACTTTCTTTCCACGAGTGTGAAACCTTTGCCTCTAAGGAGAGTGTGGATAGGAATTACACTGGAAAATCTGTAATCCTTGTGTAAATTTGTCTCTCTGTTCACGATCGCTGAGCAGTAAATCCATTTCGGTCCATGTTGTTAACATGTCTTTATGCAGAATTACTAAATCCACACGTCAAAACCCTGCACGCGGTTCCATAGTG
Source organism: Mandrillus leucophaeus (assembly GCF_000951045.1). Lineage (NCBI taxonomy): Eukaryota > Metazoa > Chordata > Mammalia > Primates > Cercopithecidae > Mandrillus > Mandrillus leucophaeus. The sequence goes on from NW_012109164.1 coordinate 296,802, forward strand.
TAGCGGTTATCACGTCTGCTTTACACGCAGAAGGTCCTGGGTTCGAGCCCCAGTGGAACCACGGCATGGTAACCAATTTTTTTTTTTTTTCTTTTCTTTCCTTTCTCTAAAATGCTTAGTATTAACATTTTGCGAGCCCAATCTTGGGTTTTGCTTCAGGAAGCTGGAGACGCAGACATTTCTACAATGTTTCTGCGCGGTCGTCTTCCTTTGAACACTGGAAAATGAGGAGTCCTTTTGAAAGTTTTTCTCTGTGCACGATCGCCGGATGTCAAGTCCACATAACCATTTTCCGGTGCTAAAACGTCTTTTGGAACAGTTATTAAATTCTGGAGAAAGCGTTGGCTCCTGTGAGGTTCCATAGTGTAGTGGTTATCACGTCTGCTTTACACGCAGAAGGTCCTGGGTTCGAGCCCCAGTGGAACCACGGGGTATTACCTTGTGTTTTGTGAGCCAGGTGTTGGGTTTTACACCAGGAAGCTGGCGACGCACCTGTGTTTCACGGGTTTTCTGCGGCTTACTCCCCGCCTGCTGCACCAGCTGGGTTCCTCTTAGCGCGAGGCGCGGAGTCGGCCTCCGAGGCTGCCCCCGTGTGGCGCCTCTCTGGAGGTGCAGGCGGCTCCGCTCCACGGAGGCATCGCGCACCCCTGCGCCTGCGCCTTTCCACTGCCTGGCCAGCCGGCTTCTGGGTTCCTGGGTGTTGCACCTTGGCTCACCTACCTTCTTCTAAGCCTTGCTTGGGCCATCTCTAAAAATTGCTACCACTAAGTCGAAGGACATCACGAAGGCCGCGCCCTGTTTGCTGATTACCTCCAAGTTCACTGCCCTCATACTGCATTTATTTAAATTAAAAATGCTTTTTGAGGCCGGGCGCAGTGGCTCACGCCGGTAATCCCAGCACTTTGGGAGGCCGAGGCGGGCGGATCACGAGGTCAGGAGATGGTGTCCATCTTGGCTAACACGGTGAAACCCCGTCTCTACTAAAAATACAAAAAAATTAGCCGGGCGTGGTGGCGGGAGCCTGTGGTCCCAGCTACTCTACTCGGGAGGCTGAGGCAGGAGAATGGTGTGAACCCGGGAGGCGGAGCTTGCAGTGAGCCGAGATAGTGCCTCTGCACTCTAGCCTGGGCGACAGAGCGAGGCTCCGTCTCAAAAAAAAAAAAAAAAAAAAAGCTTGTGAAAAAATTGATCATGCACAGAATTCAGAATTCCCCATGTATTTCACAGTGATGTCTCCGTCCCATCTTTCAACCATTAGCTGTTTCTTTTGTGACCCTTCAGAAAACGTCTATGCATTCACCAGTATACATGTACATTTACTTTATAAGCCACTTGACGCTTTTTGTACAAAGGTAACACACATAGGTACCGCTCCCATTTCCTCAACAATATTCTGAAAATCTTCCTATTTCGTTCATACATCTTGGCTTATCCTTTTACTTCCTGTGTTTGGATATATCACAGTTCTTTATGCCTTTTGATGAACACTTAAATTGCATCTAGTCTTAGGAACAAGGCTGAGCAGATTTCCTTGTTTCTTGGTTTTAGATAGGGCAATATGTAAAATAATCCTAGCAAAACCTTGAACAGGCACTTACATGGGTAGCTAATTTGATGTTCACCATGACTCTAGTATTATTTATCCCGTTTTACAGACGAGGAAGAGGAAGCATAGTGAGGTTAAGAAATGGCCCAGGGTTACACCCCTGGTCAGGGACAGAACACAGTACCAACCCAAGCAAGAAGAGGGTTGCCTTTTTGTCTTAGAAATTTAACTGATGGCTGGGCGCTGTGGCTCACACCTGTAATCCCAGCACTTTGGCAGGCCAATGTGGAAGTATGGCTTGAACCCAGGATTTCAAAACCAGCTTGGGCAAAAAAGCGAGACGCCTTCCGCAAACCCGTCCCACCAACCTCCCTGCTGTCCCCACCAAACCCGCCACAGCTCCTTTCAAAACAGTTTGTATCAAATTACACTCACACCAATATGAAAGCCTTTGTTCTTCCTGTCTCTCTCAAATGAAAATAATTGAATTTTGAGTCAGCTAGAAATGGTATGTGTGTTTTATTGTGAGTTAGGTTGAACGTTTTTCATGTACTTAAAAGCTTCCTTTCTTCCTTCCATCTGTTCACCCCTTTTGTTCAATTTTCTAATATATATATTCTGTTAATTTGTGTTTAAATTGGTTTTTAGGCCTGGCACGGTGGCTCATGCCTGTAATCCCAGCACTTTGGGAGGTCGAGGAGGGTGGATCATGAGGTCAAGAGATCGAGACCATCCTGGCCAACATGGTGAAACCCTGTCTCTACTAAAAATACAAAAATTAACTTGGTGTGGTGGCACGTACCTGTAGTCCCAGCTACTCAGGAGGCTGAGGCAGGAGAATCATTTGAACCTGGGAGCTGGAGGTTGCGGTGAGCCGAGATCGGGCCACTGTACTCCAGCCTGGCGACACAGCGAGACTCCGTCTCTAAATAAATAAATAAATAAATAAATAAATAGGTTTTTAGGTGCTCTTTGTAAATTCAGATTTAGGATATATTTTGCAAATGTATCCAGACTTGCCATTTATCTTTTGATTCTATTTTTGATATTCTGTGCGATGCAGAAAGTAAACATTTTTATGAAGTCAATTTCATCATCTTTTTGGGGGTGGGTGCGGGAGAGGGGCTTTTAACATTTCCTGCCTAGAAAATACTTCCTCACTTTGAAATTATACTTCAAAAATTATGCTATATTTTCTCCTGATTGTTGTACGCTTAAACGTTTTCTAATGTTTCAACCTTTTGTCAGAGGCCTGGGAACCAGAGCAACTCCATCTCGAATAGGGGCTGGGTAAAATAGGGCTGAGACCTACTGGGCTGTATTCCTGGGAGATGAAGGCATTCTAAATCATAGGATGAGCTAGGAGGTTGGCACAAGATACAGGTCAAAAAGACTTTTCTGATAAAACAGGTTGTGGTAAAGAAGCCGGCCAAAACGCACCAAACCAGGATGGTCAGGAGAGTGACCTCTGGTGTCCTCACTGCTCATTATATGCTAATTATACTGCATTAACATGTTAAAAGACACTCCCACCAGCACCATGACAGTTTACAGATGCCATGGCAATGTCAGGAAGTTATCCTATATGGTCTAAAAAGATGAGGAACTCTCCGTTCTGGGAATTGTCCCTGACTTTCCCAGAAAACTCATGAATAATCCACCCCTCGTTTAGCATGTAATCAGGAAATGACCATAAAGATGGACAGCCAGCAGCCCTAGTGGGCTGCTCTGCCTATGGAGTAGTGATTCTTTATTCCTTTGCTTTTTTTTTCTTTTTGTTTTTTCTGTTTGTTTTTGGTTACGGAGTCTTGCTTTGTCGCCCAGGCTGGAGTGCAGTGGTGCAATCTCGACTCACTGTAACCTCCACCTCCTGAGTTCAAGTGATTCTCCTGCCTCAGCCTCCTCAGTAGCTGAGACTACAGGCATGTGCCACCACACCAGGCTAATTTTTGTATTTTTAGTAGAGACAGGGTTTCACCATGTTGGTCAGGCCGGTCTCAAACTCCTGACCTCGTGATCCACCCGCCTCGGCCTCCCAAAATGCTGGGGTTACAGGTGTAAGCCACCGTGCCCGGCCAACGCCTGACTAATTTAAAAAATTTTTTATAGAGACAGAGTCTCGCTATGTTGCCCACCGTGGTCTCAACTTCTGGGCTCAGGCAACCCTCTTGCCTCAGCTTCTCAGAGTGCTGGGATTACAGCCATGAGCCACCACACTTAGTTTGTTATTTATTTTTATTTATTTCTCTCTCCTACTCCCAGGTATTCTTAAAGAAAAGATTATCACAAGAGAAGAGACAGACTGGGCTTAACTCCAAATGTGGTAGAGACAGCTGGGAATTTACAGCCAAGGAGCAGAATTGGGGTGGGGTGGGGTCAGTGGATGGAAAATTAGGAACAGGAGACATCCAGGGTAAGGGGATTCTGGGTACACTGAATTAACAGGATTCTTGCTGAGGGTGGACCAGGGTGATCAGATATCAAGGGTCAGAGGGATTCTTGATACATTGAATTAGCAGGATACTTAATAAACCTGGACTATCTGCAAGCTGAGGATGGAACTGAGGCCAAAGTCTAGGCCTAGTGGAGAAGAGGGCTCAGAGAAGCCTGACTGGTGTTTGGTTAAGGACGGAATGTGTCAGTGCTCCAGCTGGTCCCCATTCTGTGATTGGCATGTGGTTCATGCATATCCAATTAAATGTGTTTCTGAGAAAAAGACCTTTTTAATATTTAAAAAATTGATCTTTCTTGTGAAGTAAATTTAATTCAACCTCTTTTGTAATTTATTTATTTATTTTTTTTGAGAGGGAGTTCTTGCTCTGTCATCCAGGCTGGAGTGCAGTGACGCAATCTTGGCTCACTGCAACTTCTGCCTCCCGGGTTCAAGCAATTCTCTGCCTCAGCCTCCCAAGTAGCAGGAGTTCCAGACCAGCTTGGGTAACATGATGAAACTCCGTCTCTACTAAAATACAAAAAATTAGCTGGGTATGGTGGTGTGCACCTGTAGCTCCAGCTACTCAGGAGGCTGAAGAACAAGAATTGCTTGCACCTGGGAGGCGGAGGTTGCACTGAGCCGACATTGTGCCACTGCCCTCCAGCCTGGGTGACAGAGTGAGACCACTGTCTCAAAACAAAACAAAACAAAACAAAAGATATTAACTTTTAAAAAGTAGATAAGTCAAAGGATAAAACAATTAGAGTACAAAGTAAAGAAACACTCTTTTTAACTTTTGTTGCCAAACATCACTTCTTGTAAATCCTAATTTAACTCCTCCTGCTTTCCACTCCGTTTTAAAAAGAACATTTAAAATAAATACCACTTTGGGTACTGACAGGCTTCTGGATGTGTCCTGTGTTTTGCAAACTGCCTAAAATGAAATAGCCCCCTGCTTTGTTAAGGTATAACTTACGCACTGTAAACTGCACATATTTCAAGGATATAACTGGATGAGTTTTGACACAGACACACTTAAACACACACACCTGTGAAACTGACACTACAATTAGGGTAATGAGTATCTCCATTATCCCCTAAACCTCATGCTCCTGAGAACTGCAGAACTCTTGGCATATAGCTCCGTCCAAACCCCTGAACTAGACCAAACTCTCACATGGCTTCTAGCATGAGGCTGTGTCCTTAGAATGACCCCAGCCCCCCATTAAATGCCTGCCTGAGTAAGCTCAATACTACCAGGAGAATTTACGGTTTGTTTTACCCAAACCCTGATGATAGGCCCCTGACCTCCCTTACTTACAACATTTACAAAAAAGGGCTTATGATTGTGAGCATGTATCTCTTAGAACTCAGAAATGCCTTTCTTAAGGACCTGGGAGCCATTCCTTTGAAACGTAATCATCAAAAAGGATGAAGCCTCTGTCTTCCAGTCTCTGTGGGAGGGTGGAATCCTAACTTGGATAATTGCCAGCTAACAGACACAGCTGGCCTCACTGCATTGCTACTGATGAACCGTTTGCAATTTTTCACTTCTCTGACTCTACTGAGACCTCACACTCGCCCATTCTTCATTCATTCTCCCTGTAAAATGCTCGAACCACCTCTGCACAAATCACAGTGGAGCCCAGCTCATTCCCCTACTGTCAGTAGTTACTGAATAAAATCTGTTTTTGCCGCTTTAACTAATGTCCTGCTGTGTGTATCTTTGACGTGCCTTTGTACACCTTCCCTCCATGTTCTGCCCATACTGAGGCCAATGTCTGGTCCTGCTGCAAACCACTGACCTCTCTGGATTTCACAGTACTTTAGCTCTCATTGTTTCATCAGAGCACAACTCCTACTCAGTTAACTTACCTCCTATGATCTTCCCTTTGAAGTTCAAGCAACACAAAGCGAATTTTCTAGGCTGACTCCCAATTAACTATTAATCCATCAATAACTCAGAGAATGTCATCATTTTCAAACATTTTTAGTTTTTAAAAGGCCAGGTATTTTCTTCAGAGTAAGTATTTAAAAGTATTAAGAAAAATCAGAACACAAGATAATGCATACAAGTTTTTTTTGTTTTTTTTTTTTTCCTTTTGTGTTGAACTATAATTAGAAATAATGGGGTATAGAGAAAAGACACTTGGAGGTCATGAATTTTGGATGCCAACCTTGCTACCTTCATAGAGCAATGGTGGAATATTTATGTTTTCAAACTCCTGCCTCAGCCTTCCAAAGCAGTGGGATTACAGGCATGAGCCACTGTACCTAGTCACGAGAAAGATTTTTAACAAAGTGTGGAAAGAAGGGAGGTCTTTGTTAGCTTGGAGTTAGCTATAACGTTCAAAGATTTAGAAATTCCCAAATGTAAAGAAGGAGCAAGCAGGATGAAATAGTCAGTTTTCCGCATCTTAAATCACAGCGGAGGGCTCCTGTCCCCAGGGACTTCTGTTAGAAGGAAGCAACCTGTTAGTACCCCTGAGGCTCAAGGGCCTCTTCTTGCCATTCCGGGATCCAGTGGAAAACGCCATCTCACCCCTGCAGATGCCATTCTGAATGTAAATGAGGTTTGTTTGTTAAACAGATTACTTGGCACCAATATATTCACAGGTCCGATTTGTCTAGAAATAAAACTTTCGTTTTGAATGTGGTGTATGCAGCACTTCACTGATACCTATATTATGAAATTCTAAAAAGATGAAATCTATGACAGACCCATATTAGTACATTTGACTCAGGCCCAGAGGTGCCAGTTCTGAGAAGACCTTGGTCTGGCTGAAGGATTAAAATTGGATTTCTCATGAGGCTAACGGAGCTTAAGCCTTGTAGCCCCTTATTTGTGGGGCCCAAGGCCCTGGGAAGACCCCTAGCAATATGCTCACATGGTCACATGTTTTGTAGAGCTTGGAATAGTAAAATATTATAACCACAATCAGCTAGGGCTCCTGTTTCTACTCGGACCTCCCTTCCATCACAGTTCTTATTCTGGTGGCTTTAGAGAGGTCACAGGCATTTTGTGGATCTTGTTAAGGTGAGGTTGGGTTAGGATACACTTATTTTGGATCTAGCAGCATGCATTTATGTGATTTGTAGTCACTTCTGTACATTAACATCAAGATTTTCATAGGTCAGTAAATGATAGAAGTAGGATTAAAATGGAGTTTGACATTCATATGCTTAACAGTTAATCAATAAGCCTTGGATACCTTTACTTGAAGGTATGCTAATGTCTTCCCAGTCAACTTCCAGCGTTTGACCCCAGTTCCTACCTTCCTACCTGGCTCCAACACTTTCCGTTCCTTTCTTGGTTTTTCTTTTTTTTTTTTGATTGCTGCCCTGCCCATACAGTGCTCTCCTTCCAAACTGAACTTTGCTGGACAGTGTCTGTGCCCCTGCTCTTCCTCGGCCCCAGATGGCCTCAACCAATTATATTTATGCTGGTCCTTATTCCATTTTTATTACTTTAAATTGAAATATTAGCAACAGGCCAGGCGCAGTGGCGCAGACCTGTAACCCTAGCACTTGGGGAGGCCGAGGTGGGTGAATCACTTGAGTCAGGAGTTTGAGACCAGCCTGGCCAACATGGTGAAACCTCGTCTGTACTAAAAATCTAAAAATACAAAAATTAGCTGGTTATGGTGGCAGGTGCCTGTAATCCCAGCTTCTCCAGAGCCTGAGGCAGGAGAATCGCTTGATCCCGGGATGCAGAGGTTGCAGAGAGCCAAGATCATGCCACTGCTCTCCAGCCTGGGTGACAGAGCGAAACTCCGTTTAAAACAACAAGAAGAAGGCCGGGCGCGGTGGCTCACGCCTGTAATCCCAGCACTGTGGGAGGCCGAGGTGGGCGGATCACGAGGTCAGGAGATCGAGACCACCCTGGCTAACACGGTGAAACCCTTTCTCTACTAAAAAATACAAAAATTAGCCGGGCGTGGTGGCGCATGCTTGTAGTCTCGGCTGAGGCAGGAGAATCGCTTGAACCCAGGAGGCGGAGGTTGCAGTGAGCCGAGATTATGCCACTGCACTCCAGCCTGGGCAACAGAGTGAGACTCCATCTCAAAACAAACAAACAAACAAAACGACAACAAAATGCAATACCAGCATCAAGGAAGGTAAAATAAAACTGAAAACAAGAAAGATATTGATGACTAAGGGGTTGATGAGTATCATCAGTTCATGTAGTGTTTAGGATTATTCAGTGCTCTCTGGCTGGGCTCCGTGGCTTACACCTGTAATACTAGCACTTTGGGAGGCCAAGGCAGGCAGATTGCTTGTGGCCAGGAGTTCGAGACCAGCCTGACCAACATGGCGAAACCCTCTCTCTAGTAAAAAAAAAAAAGTACAAAAATTACCCAGGCGTGGTGGTACACGCCTGTAATCCCAGCTACTCAGGAGGCTGAGGCAGGAGAGTTGTTTGAACCTGGGAGGCAGTGTTTCAGTGAGCTGAGATCGTGTCACTGCACTCCAGCTTGGGCAACAGAGTCTGGATCCAGCTGAAAACTAATTTGTGTCTATATTAGCATTTTCATACGTGGGGAAAGATATCCAATATTGGAAAATAATTCAGAACATTTTTGAGTGGTGGAAATAGAACACAGGGAATGTCAATCAGCAAAGAAGAGAACATTGATTTCATTTTTGTTTAACTTTTATTTTAGGTTCAGCGGGTACATGTGTAGGCTTGTTACATGAGTAAATTATGTGCTGCTGGGGTTTGGTGTACAAATGATTTTGTCACCCAGATAGTGAGCATAGTACCTAATAGGTAGTTTTATGACCCTCATACTCTTCCCACCCTCCTCCCCTCAAGTAGGCCCCAGTGTCTATTGTTCCCATCTTTGTGTCCATGTGTAAATCAATGGTTAGCTTTCACGTATAAGTGAGAACATATGGTATTTGATTTTTTGTTCCTGCATTAATTTGCTTAGGATCATGGCCTCCAGCTGCATCCATGTTACTGTAAAGGACAATAATTCATTTTTTAAAATGGCTGCATAGTACTCCATGGTATATAATGTATCACATTTTCTTCATCCAGTCCACCATTGGTGGGCACCTAGGCTCATTCCTTGTCTTTGCTACTGCGAACATACAGGTGCATGTGTCTTTTTGGTAGAATAATTTATTTTCTTTTGGGTATATACCCAGCAATGGGATTGCTGTGTCAAATGGTAGTTTTGGAGAACATTCATTGCTAAAAGAGCTTCTGCATTAATAAAACTTGTTTACAACAAGCCCATGAAAAGTTTGGGATTAAGTGAGAGTTGCCTTCTATGACAATTGTCTTCTTGGGCACTCTACCCTAATGTTCTATCTCATGGGACCCCGTCCTTCTAGTCTACTGTCATCCTAATCCCAGGGTTTACTCTGATCATTTCGCTCTTCCTTTAAGTTAAGAAAAAATTTCCCCCATCTCCTTCATTCTGGTTTGGTTCTCTGTGTGTTCTAAGGGTCTAGTCATATTTCCAGCAAACTTTTTCTTTTTTTTTGAGACAGGGTCTTACTCTTTCGCCCAGGCGCGAGTGCAGTGGGGCATTCATGGCTCACTGCACCCTTGACTTCCCCGGGCTCAAGTGATCCTCCCACCTCAGCCTCCTGAGTAGCTAGAACTACAGGCGTGTGCCACCATCCTCTGGTAATTTTTATATTTTTTGTAGAGATGGGGTTTTTCTATGTTGCCCAGGCTGGTCTGAAACTCCTGAGCTCAAGCAATCCACCCTCCCCGACCTCCCAAGGTGCCGGGATTACAGGCATGAGCCACCGCACCCAGCCCTGTTGCAAACATTTTTATGTATTAAGAGAATCCTTTTAGGGACAAAGTCTTAATCTTTGTAATGTAACCCAATTGTGATTTCTTAGCAGTGAATTTCACATGTGGAAGAGATCACTACAGTTCATTCTTCATATTTTCTTCTTTCTGGGAGCAGAGTTTGATTTCATTCTCCAAGCTCCCTTGCAGTTAGGTGAGGCTATGTGACCAAGGGCTGACCAATGAATGTGGTCATAAGTAGTTCACTCCACTTCCAGGACTGTCCCATGAAGACACACCTTTCCCTTCCCCATAATT
>NW_012109164.1:307013-312580 GCF_000951045.1 Mandrillus leucophaeus
GGGATTACAGGCATGTGCCACCACCCTGGCTAATTTTGTATTTTTAGTAGAGACAGGGTTTCTCCATGTTGGTCAGGCTGGTCTTGAACTCCCGACCTCAGGTGATCCACCTGCCTCGGCCTCCCAAAGTGCTGGGATTACAGGCGTGAGCTACTGTGCCCGGCGCCTTCCCCATAATTCTTAATTCTCTCTCCCTTTCTCTATCTGCTGGCTGCGTGAACAGGACTATGAGGATCTAGAGAATGTGGAGCCCAAGACAGCACGAACATGTCCAGGCGAGGTGTCTCATGCCTGTAATTCTAGCATTTTGGGAAGCTGAGATGGAGGGATCATTTGAGCCCAAGAGTTTGAACCAGCCTGGGCAACTTAGTGAGACCTCATCTCTATGAAAAAAAAAAAAAAACAAAAACAAACCAAAATTAGCCAGACATGGTGGTGCATGTCTGTAGTCCCAGCTATTCAAGAGGCTGAGGCAGGAGAATCACTTATTCTTAATTCTCTCTCCCTTGCTCCATCTGCTGGATCATGGACAGGATTCTGAGAATCTAGAGAATGTGGAGCCCAAGACAGAAGAAACCTGCATTTCTGAATGACAGTGTGGCACTGAGCCCTCTTTCCGCAGATCAGCATTGGTCTGTGACATGAGTAAGAAGTAAACTGTTGTTGTGGCTAACTGCTTAGACTGTGGATGCTTTCGTTGCAATGGTTGGCCTACGCTGATTGATAAATGTGTGCCAGCTGCTTTGGCTTGAGCTTTATCATAGTGGGGATCACGGTACAGTGAAGTCAATAGATCTTAGCAGAATATCAGTTGGATTGTCAGAGAAATCTCCTAGCATTATCCTTGTCTCTTTCACAACAGAGACGAAAATTCTCAGGTTCACTGATTAAACGATCCTGCTTTTTATACCCTTTCTTTACCTTTTAATAGATTGAGTGGCACAGGTAAAGGAGTGGTGAGATCCCTATGTACAGAAACAATGGGAAATTTGGGTCTGGCTAATCCTGCTATATAATGGGCAGTCAGTTGCTTCCCATGTGAGAACTTGGCATCTGCCTTTGCTCATTTTTTTCCCACACAATCAAAGGAGCTGTCCACAGCCTCAACAATGATTCTTCTTTATGAACACTCTCACTAACAGCATTATCTCCTTCTCCTAGGAGGAAATTATGTCCTTGAAGTGAATTGGGGATTCTGTCTCCTCAACAGAAATCATGGGCTTGCTTTGTTCAGGTGGTCATAAATGGAGTTATTCTTCCCAACTTTTCTTTTAAAGGTCCAGTGCCAATATTCACCCCAAGAGTGTATTACACCATGGCTACACTGAGTTCATGGTTGCACAAATGTGGCACAATCTCGCTTCATTTTCTTCCTGTGCACATGCTGGTTTCTTTTTGTCTTTTCTTTTCTTTTTTTTTTTTTTTTGACAGGGTCTTGATCTGTCGCCCAGGCTGGAGTGCAGTAAAGTGAACATGGCTCACTGCAGTCTCAACCTCTTCTGCCTCAGTCTCTCGAGTAGCTGGGACTACAGGCATGCACTATTATGTCTGGCTAATTTTTATTTATTATTATTATTATTATTTTTGAGATAGAGTCTTGCTCTGTTGCCCAGGCTGGAGTGCAGTGGTGCGATCTCGGCTCACTGCAAGCTCAGCCTCCCAGGTTCACGCCATTCTCCCGCTTCAGCCTCCCCAGTAGTTAGGACTACAGGCACCCACCACCATGCCTGGCTAATGTTATTTTTGTATTTTGAGTAGAGACAGGGTTTCACTGTGTTAGCTAGGATGGTCTCGATCTCCTGACCTCGTGATCTGCCTGCCTCGGTCTCCCAAAGTGCTGGGATTACAGGCATAAGCCACCGCGCCGGGCCTATTATTATGATTTTTTGTAGAGATGAGGTTTCACTAAGTTGCCCAGGCTGGTCTTGAACTCTTGGGCTCAAGCGATCTCTCCACCTCAGCCTCCCAAAGTGCTAGGATTACAGGCATAAGACACCTCATATGGACATGTACATGTTGTTTTCTTTGTTTGTATTGTTCTTTTCTTATCTTTTCCCCCTTGAAAATGTCTACTGGCTGTTAAATGTCTTTGGAAACTCTCAAGTAACATCGTGGCAACAGTTTCCCTAGCACTTTATTTATTTTTTATTTTCTTTATTTCTTTTGAGATGGAGTTTTGCTCTTGTTGCCCAGGTTGGAGTGCAATGATGCGATCTCAGCTCACTGCAACCTCTGCCTCCTGGGTTCAAGTGATTCTCCTGCCTCAGCCTTCTGAGTAGCTGGGATTACAGGCATGCGCCACCACGCCTGGCCTATTTTTCTTTGTATTTTCAGTAGAGACTGAGTTTCTCCATGTTGGTCAGGCTGGTCTCGAACTCCCGACCTCAGGTGATCTGCCTGCCTCAGCCTCCCAAAGTGCTAGGATTACAGGCATGAGTCACCACGCCCAGCCTGGTTATATTTTTTAAAAAGTATTTTGGGTTATGCCTCCAGGAAGGTGACTACATGTAATCTTTTTGCAGCAATCTGAATCCCAGTACTTTCAGGCATATAGTGTATGTTCTATAAAAATTTGTGGAATGAATAATTGAAAGTGAGTAGGGAAAGACTTGAACGGATTTTGTCTTAAAGCAGTATCACCCACGTGGTCCCCAGCACATACTATCGAACAACTTCTTTTAGGACTCGATGGTAGCCATAGGTATCTCTTTATTTTGGGCATGAACATGCTCTTTTCCCATTTTGAGAAAGCGAAATTTAATGTCTATTTTAAATATGGGTACTATCTTATCCTTGTTGAGTTAAAACTCTTTCTGATTGTCCTAGCCGTTTCTTTAGTTTCCTCATGGCCAACTTCATTTCCTGATTCCTCAGCGTGTAGATTACAGGATTGAGCAAAGGGGAGATGACAGTGAAGGTGACAGAGATGGCGGTGTCTGTGGGGAGGGCAGTGAAGGGCCGGGCATAGACATAGATGCAGGGCACAAAATGGAGGGTCACCACAGTGATGTGGGAGGTGCAGGTGGAGATGGCTTTCCTCCTGCCTTCCCCAGTGTGAGACCTCAGCATCATCAAGATGACCGTGTAAGATACGAGGAGAAAGAAGAATATAAACCAACTGACTAACCCATTGTTTGAAATCATCAGGAGCTCCAGAGTGAAAGTGTCAGTGCAGGCAAGTTTGAGGACCTGGGGAACATCGCAGTAGAAAGTGTCAAGAACATTGGGTCCACAGAAAGGGAGTGGGAGCAATAGAGAAATCTGTGCTATGGAGTGGACAAAGCCCCCCACCCAGGAAGCCACGATGAGGGCTGTGCATCGTCCCCTACTCATGATGGTCATATAGTGCAGGGGCTTGGAGATGGCTATGTAGCGGTCAAACGCCATCACGGAGAGAGAAAAAACGTCTGCTCCCCCAAGAAGGTGGAAGAAGAACATCTGAGTGACACAGCCACTGAACGAGATGGTTTTTCTCTCTGATAGAAGATCAATCAGGACCTTAGGAGCTGTGATGGAGGAAAAGCAGATGTCAAGAACAGACAGGTTGCGGAGCAGGAAGTACATGGGCGTGTGAAGGTGAGATTCACAGGTAACTGTAACCATGATGAGGAGGTTTCCCATCAGAGTTGTCATGTACACCAAAAACAGCAAGATAAATAAGATCCAGCTCAGTTCTCGGGACTGAGTAATTCCCAGAAAGATAAATTCTTTCACTCTGGTGTCATTTCCCTGATCCATTGAATCACAGATCCTTTATCAGGTTCATCTCTGGAAGAAATAATAGTGCAGTTAAATTATATTAACATGTCCTAAAATCTAGTGTGGTCTTTTCTTTTAAGTTTTGGCTTAGAATTAGGAGGAAGTTCTTTTCTCTGTGCACTCGCTGTGTCTGCAAGTCACTATGCCACCACTGGATGAAAGATTACCCAAGTTTTTGATTCAGTCATCCAAGGAGACAAGGTTCTCTCATGGCTGCTGCTGAAACAGAGGTTGCAAGTCTGTGAATCTATTCAATTGTACTTTCACTATAAAATCTGACACCTAAAGTAATAAATAATAGGAAGCAATCTGAATATATTAAGAATTTCTGTTCATAAAGGCATCATTATAAGGGTAAACTGCAAATGGAGCAGGATATTTACAACACGTTTATCTGAGAAATGACTCGTGTTCAGAATATACAAAGAACCTCTACAAATCAGTAAACAAGCTGGATAACCCAACCTCAAAATGGCAAAAGGTTGAAACCAATACTTCACAAAAGGGATATCCAAATGCCAATTTCACTTCATTAGTTAGAGCAATAAGCCACAATATACACACCAGAATGGCTAAATTGAAAAAGACAAAAACTGAAAAGATGAAAAAGTGGTGGTGAAGATGTGGAACAATTGGAGCTCTAATACGCTGCTAGTGGGTGTGTAAAATTGGTATAACCACTTTGCTATTTGAATATCTCTGCTAAGACTGTATATAGATATAGTTTTATATATGCATAGGAGGATATCTATATATCTACATGTATGATGATATATCTCTTTTAAAGGATCTATCTGTATGTCATTACCTATATATCTGCTAAGTACATATTTCTGCTTCTAGGAAATATGTACATTTGTTCATCCAAAGACATGTCTTAGAATATTCATAGCAGCACTGTTATTTTTTATTTTTATTTTTTGAGACTCTGTCACCCAGGCTGGAGTGCAGTGGTGAGCTTATAGCTCACTGTAGCCTCTAACTCCTGGGCTCAAGCGATCCTCCCACCTCAGCCTCCCTAGTTGCTGGGACTTACAGGTGCCTGTCACTACACCTGAATAATTTTTTTCTTTTTTCCTTTTTCTTTTGTTTAAGCTGGAATAATTTTTAACTTTTTTTTATAGAGTTGGGGTCTCCCTATGTTACCCAGGCTGGTCTCAAACTCCTGGCCTCAGGTGATCTTCCTACTTTGTCCTCTTAAGGTGCTGAGATTACAAGCATGAGCCACCACACCTGACCAGTAGCACTGATTATAATTTCTTCAAACTGGAAAATGACTCAGAAACCCATTAACAGTAGAAAAGATAAACAAATTGTGTTACATTCACACAATACTATACAGCAATGAGAATGATTTACACTATACATAATAATGTAAGTGAATCCCAGAAACATAATGTCATGCTAAATAATCCAGCGACCAAAGAGTATGCACTCTTCCATTTTATTCATATGTAGAAAACTGAAGGGAGCCTAAGGGAGGCTTCTGGGAGCTGGTAATATTCCGTTTCTTGATCTGGGTGCTGGTTTACACCAGTAGTCATATTCCGCTGGTGTAAAAACATTCATTGAGTTGGTGGGGCGTGGTGACTCATGTAATCCAGCACTTTGGGAGGCCGAGGCGGGTGGAGGCCTGGCCAACATGGTAAAACCCCGTCTCTACTAAAAATACAAAAATTAGCTGGGCGTGGTGGCACACACCTGTAGTTCTAGCTACTTGGGAGGTTGAGGCAGGAGAATCACTTGAACACAGGAGGTGGAGGTTGCAGTGAGCTGAGATCATGCCACTGCACTCCAGCCTGGTGACA
>NW_012109164.1:314290-317588 GCF_000951045.1 Mandrillus leucophaeus
AAACAAAACAAAACAAAACAAAACAAAAATATAAATTAAATTAATTTTTGTGTGCAGTTGTAAATATAGATATTTATATTATAAACCTATACTGGAAGAATATACACCAGAATCCTCAATAAGAAATCCAGTCATCCAACCATCAAACCCCAGGACTTCCATGCAATTTTCAAGGTCTCAGCATTGTAGAAATGTGGGCAGAACGATGGAGCTCTGCTTTGCTAATTTTTTGTTTGCTTTTAGAGAACACTTATGGGGTGATTCTCATGTGTTATACCAACTGCTTCATTTTATTTTATTTTATTATTATTATTTTTGAAATGGAGTCTTGCTCTTGTTGCCCAGGCTGGAGTGCAGTGGCATGATCTCAGCTCACTGCAACCTCCGTGTCCCGGGTTCAAGCATTTCTCCTGCCTCAGCCTCCCAAGTAGCTGGGATTATAGACACCTGCCACCACGCTCGGCTAATTTTTGTATTTTTAGTAGGGATGGGGTTTCACTATGTTGGCCAGGCTGGTCTCGAACTCCTAACCTCAGTTGATCCGCCCTCCTCGGCCTCCTAAAGTGCTGGGGTTACAGGAGTGAGCCACCGTGCCCGGCCTCCAACTGCTTCATTGTATCTGTTTCAGAATATGTAATATTCAGGTGAAATAGATATTATTATCCTGATTTTATAGATGAGGAAACTGAGGCACAGAAAGATTAAGTAACTTGCTTGAGGTCTCACAACTAGTAGAACTTTGTCTCAAACCAAGATTTGTCTTATTTCAAAGACTGATGCTCTTACCTACTTCAACTACACTTCTTCCTGATGTTGATCAGTCCTTCCCAGAAGATGCTGCAAAAGAAAGAGTTTACAAAAACTTTTAGCAAATCAAGTGAAAGTAGTATGAGTATAAGGTGGAGCTGTTAGAAGCCAGGATATGGCAAGCGAAAGGTATGGCTGGGAGTGGCTTAGCGTGAGGGTATGTCAGAGGTGACTTTGAAAAAAAAAAAAACCAGAGTATGAAGAATCAGACTTTGCGGTATTTAGATACATTTTCACAAAGAACCTGCATCAACCACATAGTGTTCCAATGGCAAGGTACAGAAATGAGTTGTGAGCAACGTTATCTCAAATGTGAACTCCCCTTGAAAATAATAGACTGATAGGTTCCTATGGATTGTGTGTGTGTGTGTGTTTGTGTGTGTGTATGTGTGTTTGAGACAAGGTCTTGCTCTGTCACCCAGGCTAGAGTGCAGTGGCATGATCATGACTCACTGCAGCCATGAACTTCTGAGATCAAGCAATCCTTCTGCCTCATCCTCCCAAAATGCTGATATTACAGGTGTTAGCCACTATGTCCCCCTAGAGGGTGTCTTTTACAGAGGGGGAAGGATACTTTGAAAGTATAGAATTATGCACAATGCATTGAAACACATGCACAATAAAGAGTGGGTGGGGGCCGGGCGTGGTGGCTCACACCTGTAAAGCCAGCACTTTAGGAGGCTGAGGCTGGCGGATCACTTGAGGTCATGAGTTCGAGACCAGCCTGGCCAACATGGTGAAACCCTGTCTCTATTAAAATACAAAAATTAGCTGGGCATGGTGCTGCGTGCCTGTAATCCCAGCTACTTGGGAGGCTGAAGCAGGAGAATCACTTGAACCTGTCTCTTATACACATCTAGATGTGTATAAGAGACAGCTATATGTATGTGCATTTTTCTGTCTGTTAGCATATTATACTTCAGTATAAAGTTTTAAATAGCAAACATATAACATTTATCATTTATAACACTTTAATCTCATGGTTAAAGAATGAATTACATTTAAAGCAAAATTTAATGGACAACTCACTTTTATAACAGTTATTTGTATAGTTACATGGTTATAGTCTTCACCAGCTATCATCTGAGAGTAATCTTTTTATTGTGTTGTTTTTTTGAGACCGGATTTCACTTCCATTGCCTAGGCTGGAGTGCAGTGGTGCAATCGTGGCTCGGTGCGATCGTGGCTCACTGCAACCTCCGCTTCCTGGGCTCAATTGGTCCTCCCACCTCAGCCTCCCCAGTAGCTGGGACTACAGGCTGTGCCACCATGCCTGGCTAATTTTTTTGTATTTTTATAAAAAGACTGGGTTTCACCATGTTGCTCAGGCTGGTCTCAAACTCCTGGGCTCAAGTGATCCACCTGTCTGGACCTCCCAAAGTGCTGAGATTACAGGCAGGGGCCACTGTGACCATCCCAAGAGTTACCATTTTATTTTTTACTCACATATGGATTTTAGGTGTTCTTAAACTTTTGTGTTATGTAGGTGACCCTGGTGTCCACATGTAGTTCTCTCTCTGATTCTGGCTTTAATTTCTCTATTTTTTTTTTTTTTTTCCATTTTACTCTTCTAAACTTAGAGGAAAAAAGTCCTTAAAAGACTATGCTTCCCTAAGCAGCACTCTTTCTTTCACTCACGTGGCAAAACAAGAGCTGTCTTTCCCATTCCCTTGGTATTTATTCAGATTCTCTCAATCACCCCCGAAGGTGTTTATGTCAACAACCTGGGGTGGCAAGAATAAGGGTTCAGAATAATCACCACAGATTTCAAGTCTCCAGAATCCTTGAAGGAAGAACTCCCTACACTGTACTTACCAGGGCTGGAAAGTGAAGGAATCATCTAAGAAGGCACCTTTGGTTAATCTGGAATGTAGACACGTATTTTAGTAAATGACAGCAGCCCACTCTAGGAACTTTCTTTTGGATATTGCAATGATCAGTCGATGGTTTCCAAACCTTCTGCTCAGGAAACCGCTGTGACAAGCCTAAGAGTGTCCTGTATCACCTGTCCTCTCCTTCCCTCCCCTATTTCTTTCTCCTGTTCTTTACTTTTTTCTATATTCTTTCTTATTTCCTTCCTCTATGTATGATTTCCATAACACAAAGGTGGTCTTTTTGAGGGAAAGGTGACTCAAATTAGATTCTTTCCTTAAGAAGTTTACAGTTAAGATAGAAAGAGTGGGCTGAGCACAGTGGCTCATGCCTGTAATTCTGGCACTTTGGGAGGCCAAGGCAGGAGGATCACCTGAGGTCAGGAGTTCGAGACCAACCTGGCCAACATGGTGAAACCCCGTCTCTACTAAAAATACAAAAATTAGCTGGGCTTGATGGCATGTGCCTGTAATCCCAGCTACTCTGGAGGCTGAGGCAGTAGAATCACCTGAATCTGGGAGGCAGAGGTTGGAGTGAGCTGAGATCATGCCACTGCACTTCAACCTGGGCAGCAGAACAAGACCCCATCTCAAACAAAACAAAACAAAACAAAACAAAA